>NW_015536501.1:931531-938984 GCF_001515605.1 Sinocyclocheilus anshuiensis | reverse complement strand
CATTCCTGCTTTCAAAAAATGAAAGAAAAACCCACAAAATGTTTAATGGAAGTGTATATAAATCTTACTATCTTACTATCTCTTGAATATAATTTGTGCAAACTGCAACCTTAATAACATGTCTGAGGAAATCTGTATTATGATGAGCAAACCACAAAACAGTTTGATGTCTTGGTCCACAGATGAAGAACGCCTTCACAGCGACACACGTGATCGTACCCAAGCAGTGTGGAGGACCAGATTACTGTGACACAGAGAACGAGGAGGAACTTTTCCTAATCCAGGATCAGAATGATCTCATTACACTGGGCTGGATTCATGTATGATGTTTTCTAATATGGTCACATGACTTTAAAAAATATATATATATTTTTTTTTTATACAGTATCACTGTAATTATGTGTCTTGAGAATAATCAATCTCTTTTATTTTTTTATATATAAGACTCACCCGACCCAGACGGCCTTTTTATCCAGTGTGGACCTGCACACACATTGCTCTTATCAAATCATGCTTCCAGAGTCTATAGCCATTGTGTGCTCACCTAAATTTAATGAGTACGTTTTTGGCTATACACCGTGTTAATTAGTTTGAGTGATAGTTAGCACGTTTAATGGAAAAATAACAGTATGATAACTTATGCTCCAGGACTGGCTACTTTCGGCTGACAGACTACGGGATGGACGAGATCTGTTCCTGCAAACAAAGAGGATTCCACCCGCATCCAAGGGAGCCGCCCCTCTTCTCTGTGAGTGATGCCTGATTAGTGATTCGTGAACCCTTTAAGTCCTTAAAATAATAGCTTACGCAAAAAATTAAAATAGGTCATCCGAGATATAGATGAGTTTGTTTCTTTATTGGAACAGATTTGGAGAAATTTATCATTACATTACTTGCTCACCAATGGATCCTCTGCAGTGAATGGGTGCCGTCAGAATGAGAGTCCAAACAGCTGATCAAAACATCACAATAATCCACAAGTAAGCCACACCACTCCAGTCCATCAGTTAACATCCCGTGAAGCAAAACGTTTCTTTGTAAACAAATCCATCATTAGAGTGTTTTAACTTTAAACCGTCGTTTCTGACCAAAATAACCAGAGAACACTTCCTCTAGTGAAAAAGTCCATCTCCTGTTGTTCTTTCGCATCCAAATCCACCAACATATTTGTTTAGAGCTGTTATGGACTGATTTTTGATTGTAAGCTGTGCTTGATCTGTGCATATTTCTCTCCTGATTCAGATAAGACGACTTCACTGGAGAAAGCAATGTTATAGAGGACTTGTATTTTAGCCAGAAACTAATAGTTTTAGTTAAAAACATTGTAATGATGGATTTGTTTCTTACAAACATGCAGTTTTTCATGCCACAAGATGTTAATTGATAGACTGGAGTGGTGTGGATTGCTTGTGGATTATTGTGATGTTTTTATCAGCTGACGGCACCCATTCACTGCAGAGGATCCATTGGTGAGCAAGTGATGTAATGCTAAATTTCTCCAAATCTGTTTTGATGAATAAACAAACTCATCTACATCTTGGACGGCCTGTAGGTGAGTACGTTTTCAGCAAATTTTCATTTTTGGGTGAACTATTCCTTAAACTCCATTTGATTGATCTACTTTGTCCTTCAACATTATGTGCATTATAATGAATGTTTTGCATCTGTGTTTTGTGCTCAGGCTAGTCAACACGTCACCATCACAGACAGAAGTGTGATCGTGATGGATTTGCGGTGATTTCATCGCTTCTGCTTTGAAATACGTGCCTTTGCTCTTGACCTCACAGCGACTTGCCAAGAAGCTCCCAATGGGCAAAGAAGGTCCCTGCTGAACATTGCTACAAAGACACTGGGCCTCTATTATCACATCTTAGCAGTCTATATTTATTAGTTTAATTCTGTAATATCCAAATGTGACCAATAAGAGCTTGGAGTTGAGGTGTGTAGTTTCTAGCACTGGCAGCATCAACTGGATTTGCAAAAATAAAGATAAGTTGTGACCTCAAGAATGTGTAATGGAAAAATAGAAATGCATGGCTTCTGTGAGCTTCCTTTTGTTTAAAACTAGTTCATTCTGTTCGATGTTGCAGAAATTACACACTTCACCTATAAACACCTGTACATATTTCAGTGTTCACTGCAACAAAAAAAAAAAATTCCAGTACAAGTATCTAAACATTTTTTTTTTTTGAGAAACAAAATAAACTAAGTCTCGTTTTCTGAAAAAAAAAGAACAAAATTAAGTGAGTTTATGCTTAAAACCTAAAAAGATATACGCGAATCAAAAGAAAAACAAGATTATTTTTCATACCCAATTGACATACCCAATTCACTTGATTGTGATAAATTTTTCATCTCATGTCTCGATTTAAGAACATTTAGATATTCGTGATGGGAAAACAAGTAAAAAATGCTAAGTAAGAAAATCATTTTTTGCAGTGTTGTCTTTGCCATTCCATATTTTGGCCTTTTTTTTAAAACTGAAGGCTTAATGATATGGTTCAAGTGTAGGATCACATAAGCCATCCACTTAATAGCATACGGCTGTTACATTTTATTTAAATATGCAGTTGTTTAAAGCTCTGCCTCTGGTCATACTGGAAATGTTCAGATCTTTATGTTGATTAAAAGATCCTCGTACGTCATTGCAACCAGTTTCAGACAGACTGGCTTCTGGATTTAGCGTAACACATGACAGTGAAACAGCTGATTCTTTACGTCTGACTATGATATGATACAAAATAGCTACTTTAATATGTACCAGACTGTGATCATGAAGGCAGATGATTATAGGGAGCAAAGACATATTAATTTTCATGTTCTTTCAACCAAACTATTCTCTGTTGCTTTCCGTAACATTTAAAGTGTTGTTAGTCTTACTCTTAATGCATATTTTGTATATAATTTTCTGTAGTCATTAAGGTTCATTTTTGGGGACTCTGAAGCTTTGCATTTTTTATTAATACATAATTAAAAGCAAACATATCTTCACTTGACTATGATCTGCTAAGGCAAGACACTACAGGGAAAACCATTGTTTTGCTCAATTTTGGCCTATTTTTTTTTCCATAACATGTTTTCTTTCAGAGTAGTGCAAAGAAAATATCCAAAATACACATTTAAGGCTTTATTGTTTTCTGTTATGTACGTTTATGCAAATATATGCGTATTTAATTAGATAATGTTTGATTTGCATATTTAGACATGACATTTCAGAAATTGTCTACTGTAATTAAACAACTAGGGAAGTATGGTGATATCTATTAGTTTAAATGTGTACCTTACTCACCTGTGGTGTCTTGTCTACCATATATTAAAGGCTTTGACACCTAGCATTCCTTTTTTTGCACTTATGGACTGAAATAAACAATATGTTTATCGCTTACCATGTTCACTGAGGTAATGTGCTATTTAAGTGTTTATGTGTACTAGAAATGTTAAGCTGCTTCATTCACAACGAAACACAGCGTCACACACGAAGCGGAGTCCAGCCCGGAGTCGTCATATGTGGTTGCCGCAAGCCTCCTTCGTCGAATCAGAGTGAGCGGCGGTGGCCTAGAGTGAGGAGAGGCCGGGGGGCTAGAGTGAGCAGAGGCGGCGGGCTTGAGAACGGCGCGGCCAGCAGATTCGACGGAAGGAGCGTCCGGAGGGCTTGCGGCAACCACATGTGATGACCCCGGGACTACGCTTCGTCCACGGTGAAAGCCGATCCGGCGATCCACAGCACTAAGTTGATGTATTCCCTCAGCGACCAGCACGGATCAGTTCCAGGCATGACGAAGCGGATATCGTCCTCTTTTGGAAGACCAAACAAAGTAGTTTCGCTTTCACAACGAAACACACAGCGCCTTCACGACATGGCGGCGGCAACAATACTACAGCGAGAATAAGTTACGCCTTCTTTCTTTGCTTGAAAATTTGGGCGGTGTTATGCAAATCTTCCCAGATAGTGACGTAGACATGTGGGGGCGTGTTAGAACGAGCCGTTTTAGGTAGGTGTGGTTGACTCTTAACTTTTATAAAGAATATCTCTTTGGATTTGAGACTTTAGTCTTTGCAACTTTACAGATCTTCTTTATGCACAAAGAGCTTGTAACACTCCAAAGAGAAAGGAAACATTGAAATCGCATCATATGACTCCTTTAAAGTTCATGTACAGTATAAATAAGGGGCAAAAACAAACGCGGTCGCTATTCAATAGGTAGCGATGGAGAGTCGCTCTGCTTCATTGTTTTGCGCCGGAAATGATGCGCAGAAGAAGACGCTCTTCCTGCGTGAGATCAGCTACTGTTATTAACTTACATGGATTTTCGGTCATTTTTTTATCAAGTGGTGGTTAAAATTAACATTTATCGCGAACTATCGTTCAAATAGGCAACAAATACGTTTTAAACACGTCTTAATAGCATTTCGTTAGAGAAAAAAAAGAGTACTTAGCGTACAGGCTAACGTAAACAACGTCTTGCGCAATTGGACTTTAAATTACTGTAAAAGAACAGTTTCTCCTGTTAAAATAGAAATATGACAGACTCCAAAGAGAAAGCTTTGAGTGTGAAGTCTGATGTTACTACAGTCGCTGTCAGGAATGATGTGGTAGAGACTAAGAAACCGAAGAGGAAGATTCTTGATGAAGATGAATATATAGAGGTAAGACAGTCATATATACTGTTTACAACGGGATTTTCTGAAATAATTCATTGTATTATACTTAATACATTCAATAATTTATTGTGTTATACCGTTTTAATGCGCATGTGTTTTGAAATGTGTTCCTTGAATACACTTGGTTTGGCTTTGGTTTTTATTATTATTAAATAACGACGGTGACCTTCAACACCAGTGTTTACACAAAATACCAAACCTTAGTCCGTTTTTCAGCATGCAGTGTATTATACAGGAACAGCTGATTGAGTATCATGTGTCACCTGTAAACAACATGCTTGTATCTGCTTAAATTCTTCTGACACACATACCACAATTTCTTCCAAAGGGTTTGGAGAAGATCATCCAGAGGGACTTTTTCCCAGATGTCTCCAAACTTCAAGCGCAGAATGATTATCTGGAGGCGGAGGAAAACGGAGATATGGAGCGGATGAGGGAGATCGCCATCAAATACGGGTCTTTGATGGCTAAATACACCCCACGAACCTATGTGCCCTGTGAGTGACGTTTCTTACGGTTTGTGATTAATAAAGGAGTAGCTCACCCGAAAATGAAAATTTACTAAAAATTTACAATGGGCCCTCTTCAGTGAATGGGTGCCGTCAGAATTAGAGTCCAAACAGCTGAAAAAAAACTCACAATAATCCACAAGTAATCCACATGACTCCAGTCCATCAATTAACATCTTGTGAAGCAAAAAACTAAATGTTTGTAAGAAAGCTTTAAAGTTAAACTGCCTTTATAATGGATTTGTTACGAACACAGCTTTTCGCTTCATAAGACATTAATTGATAGAATGGAGTTGTTAATTATTTTTGGATTATTGTGATGTTTTTAATCGATGTTTGCATTCTGACGGCACCCATTCACTGCAGAGGATCCATTGGTGAGCAAGTGATGTAATGCTTAATTTCTCCAAATCTGTTTTGATGAAGCAACAAACTCATTCACATCTTGAATGTTTTTTAAATAATTTTGTTCCCATTTAGACACGACTCCCTCAACATTTGAGACCCCAGATGGTCGAAGTGCATCTCCATCGTGTTCGCAGAGCAAACACAGAGCAGCGAAAGAGGATGGTAAGTGACTGCTGCTAAAACTAATACATATCATCTTTTACGCATTTTATTAATTAAAGTACATTGTGAAAGCTGTTTTGTATTATTGTATTTTTTAAATTTTAAATATGCAAACAAGGCACTACCTAATTACATAAGCACAAAATCTGCAGTTTTTACAGAGGGGATTTTGGGTCTTTTTGGAATTTTAAAGATATATGCTACATGTGGTCTGTGTTATGTTTCAGGAAAAGATGCTGAAAAAACAGAAAAGGATCTTCCGTCTCTGGACCGTTTTCTTGCTAAAAACACGAGTGAAGACAACGCATCCTTTGAGCAGATAATGGAGCTCGCAGAGGACAAGGACAAGCTGAGGCATGCGTGGCTCTATGAGGCAGAAAATGAATTCAAAGAGGTACAACACAACAATAGCTACTACATAGCTTTTGTATAGTTTTGTATTGGTGGGTCTTGTTTTGAGTTCTGACAATGTTTATTGTTCTATCGTTTAAAGAGGCACGAGCAGAACCTCGCTCTACCGTCCACAGAGAAACAGGCGCTTGAGTGCACCAAGGCAGGAGTGGAAACATGGCAGTACAAGGCCAAAAATGCACTCATGTACTACCCTGAAGGTAAAGTTTCCCATTGAGGATCTGCATCAGTATATTATTACATAATACTTTCTGAGGCATGTACATGAACTGTTAATAACTTGATTATGAGTAGGGAAGGGTGATATTTTTCATTTGCCGGTGATAGAAAATTAACAGCATGCAAGCAACATCATAAATATTGCAGTAATTTTGGTGTCATTTCAATATGTATATGGCCAAGGAGCCATACGGTAAATTGCATGTTTGTTTTGTTCCCCAAAAGGTGAAAAAGATGACACACTGTTCAAGAAGCCACGGGAGGTCCTGTACAAGAACACTCGGTTTGATGTTGACCCCTTCTGTAAAGCCCTGAACAAATCGCAAATCCAGCAAGCTGCTGCGCTCCATGCACAGGTACCATCTTATTGGTCAGCATCCGATCATAAACCACTTTCATGAATAATGACTAAACAAATAGCATATTTCTCTGCTCTGCCTTCCGTCTAGTTTAAACAAGGTAAGGTTGGTCCAGACGGCAAAGAGCTCCTGCCTCACGAATCCCCCAAAGTGAATGGTTACGGATTTGAAGGAGAAGCTTCCCCTGCTCCTGGTGAGTGCCACTAATTTTGTTGTTTAATTTAAGTTTTAGTTTAATATAGAAATCCATGCCTATTACTATGGTTATTAGGGCTGGGTTTTGACACAAATTTCACGATTCGATTCGTTTCCCATTCATAAGCTTGCGATTCGATTCGATTCAATATCGATTATTTTGGCTACATATCAGGTACAGTACATGGCAAATTTTCTCAAGGAAAACAATCTCTCAACTAATGCTGTAAAATATACATGAGAGTCAGTTGGTACTACATTACTATAATATTGAAGGTTAAAACTGACTGATTTGTAGACCAATATAAAATTGCTAAAATTACACTTAATGAAGTTTTTAAAATAATAAAGTTACAATTACATAATATTTCTACTTTCTATTCGTTTTTTTTATATATAAACATTTAAATGTGGCTGTCAAAAACTTGATGGATTTATTAAACATAAATTAAAACATTGAAGAACAGTAAAAATTATAATGAATATGTTATATGGTGCATATATTTAGCAAAATGCCCCTCTCTACAG
>NW_015536501.1:928920-930199 GCF_001515605.1 Sinocyclocheilus anshuiensis | reverse complement strand
TCATGGACTGTCTGTGTCATGTTTTGCCCCTGTTTCTGTTCCCTTATTTGGTCATGTTCCTGTCCTCATTTTGTTAATTAGTTTGATTAGTCATCCCATACACCTGTGTTTCCCCAGTCATCCCGTTTCTTGGATTAAAGACTGTTTCGTTTATTCCTCTTCTCCATCGTTCCTCGCCATCACAGATTGTGACAATATGGTGCATATATTTAGCAAAATGCCCCTCTCTGCAGTTTATTTTTCTAACTGACTAATGAGTTTATAGTTACCAAATATGTTTTTCTGAGGTAAATGTGACGTTACGTGACATTGTTTACAAGCTGTTATATTGACGTCTTTGCGCGGGTGAAACGCTAATTAAAAGAGATTACACGAGACAGGATACGGCTTGTAAAGTTATACTCTTTCTTTTAACTTACCTTCGGATGTTTAGTCATGTTTATTTTGTGCTGAAACTGGTATTAATGTGGAGGACATCAGGTCACGTGCGCCTCGCGCTGCCGCGTCTGTTGAACTGAGGCGCTACAGATATCTGTCACTTCACATTAAACAGCACCAAAACTGCATTTATTGTTTAAACACTGCAATACAATGGACAGAATTTGAAATCTGAGACTTTGTTTCATATTAAAAATACCAAAGCAAAATGCTTATTGCGATTTATTGGATGAGAAGTGCCCTTCAATGTTCTGTCCATTAACTGAAAACAGGCTAGACTAATCGATTCTTGGAATTTAAGAATCGATATCGTTCCGTAAAAATGAGAATCGATTAATATCGAGATATCGATATTTTTTACTCAGCCCTAGAGCTTACACTGTGGCATCTGCTATGTTTCACATGGGTTTCATAGAAAATTTAAAAGAAAATGCGTTATTCACTACTGTAAAGTGACTGGCGGATGTTTTCCATAATTGCTAATCAAATTTGTTGTCAATTATTTTCATCAATTGTTATAAATTTTTTTCATTCATTGTTTCAGCCCCACAACGAACTAGGGCTGGGCGATACGTCAAAAATATCTTATCGATAATCGCCTTTAAAAATTTTGCGATATACGATAATATCGTCTACCTAAGCCCCACCTCCACCACGCCCCGCTCCGCCCCCGCCCCCGCCGAGACAACACTGCCGACATGCACCATAAACACACACCATGTTCAGTTTGGTCTTAATTATTGCCACAAAGTTTGGTTTTCACTTTTCCTAGTTTGTGCTTAAAGGGGTCATATGATGTTGCTAAAAAGAACATTATTTTGTGTATTTGGTGTAATGCAAT
>NW_015536501.1:896061-924867 GCF_001515605.1 Sinocyclocheilus anshuiensis | reverse complement strand
GATTGTAAAGTTGTACTCTTTCTTTTAACTTACCTTCGGATGTTTAGTCATGTTTATTTTGTGCTGAAACTGGTATTAATGTGGAGGACATCAGGTCACGTGCGCCTCGCGCTGCCGCGTCTGTTGAACTGAGGCGCTACAGATATCTGTCACTTCACATTAAACAGCACCAAAACTGCATTTATTGTTTAAACACTGCAATACAATGGACAGAATTTGAAATCTGAGACTTTGTTTCATATTAAAAATACCAAAGCAAAATGCTTATTGCGATTTATTGGATGAGAAGTGCCCTTCAATGTTCTGTCCATTAACTGAAAACAGGCTAGACTAATCGATTCTTGGAATTTAAGAATCGATATCGTTCCGTAAAAATGAGAATCGATTAAAATCGAGATATCTATATTTTTTTTACCCAACCCTAATGGTTATTACACAATTTATATTGCAATTTATATACAAACATAAGTATTTATTCAAAGGCTTTAACATCAGAATGTTTTTTTTTTTAGAAACAGAAGAGCATAAAGTTTTTGAAAACGTATAAAAGTACTTGTGTCATGTTTGCCTGAGTGGCTTGTTCGTTTTGAAGGTGTTGCAGAGTCTCCTCTGATGACGTGGGGTGAGATTGAAAGCACTCCGTTTCGCCTGGATGGCTCGGATACGCCACTTGTGGAGAGAAGTCACGGTCCATCGTTCAAGGTCCAGTTCATTTCTGATTAGAATGTCACTGTTTTTTTCACTTGCATATATAAAAAGAATATTTGAGTTTTATTGATACCCAATTTTATATAATCAGAAAAAAATCAATGTGTGTTAGATGGCAGTGTGCACTGTTACATTTAATTTGAATAAATATTTGAATAAAAATAACGAATTGTTGTTTTTATGGATGTTTTCCAGATTCCAGAGCCTGGGAGAAGAGAGCGGTTGGGACTGAAAATGGCCAATGAGGCTGCGGCAAAAAACAGAGCTAAGAAACAGGAGGCGCTGCGCAAAGTCACTGAAAACCTCGCAAGGTAAAGAAAAGAAGTCTGAAATTGTAAAATATGTTTGTATTTCACACTTTTTTTGTCTAGGTTAAACAACATTTTTTATTATTTGTAATTAAAAATGCTGATTAGACTAGAGAAAATGGAAAATTTACGTATTTTAATTTTATTATCAGGATAACAATTTAAGTGAAAAGTTGAATTGTAAAATTAACATGATTTTTCATATGTCTTATTATTTGGGTCATCCTCCATTTATTGACGATCAACCACAAAATATATTAATATGTTAATGTCTTACATATTTTGTATCATTTCAAACCTTAATTTTCTATATTTTATTTTCAGAATTCCAAAACTTTATTTGAACATTTAAATTAGATCCCAGATTTTCAGTGTGGTTTCAGATTAGTGGTTGACCGATATATTGGCAAGCCAATTATTTTGGTTGTCATTTGGCAGTTTTTAATTTTCGGCATTGGCCATTACGTTTTTGTGTTTTATTTTGACAATGCATGGGACTTTTATTTTGACAGTGTTGAGATCGTCACCTCAGGTGCGAGTGATTACTATTTGCACTAGTGGCTTCAGTAATTACTTGCTTTTTCTTTTTTTATTTGTAAAAATATCGGTCAACCACTATTTCAGACTTTGGACACGGACACTGTATTTTTACTATAAATAAGTGTTTCAGTATAAAGCGTTTCAGCGGGGGACAGTGAAAACGGCCATGTAAACTTAAAAAAGAGAAACTATGGCCAAAAGATCCCCCTTTATTTTCAAAGTGATATTCAAAACTGCATTTATGATGTGTACTAAATTATTCTTTATATGTATTGCAGCCTCACTCCGAAGGGACTGAGTCCCGCAGCGCTGTCTCCTGCCCTTCAGCGTCTAGTAAACAGATCATCCAGCAAATACACAGATAAAGCCCTGAGGGCGAGCTATACCCCGTCACCTGCGCACAGGGGCATGGGCTCTAAGACTCCTCTCGGAGGTCCAGCCACTTCCTCCATCACACCAACTCCCGGAAAAACCAGAACACCAGCCACACAGGACCCGGCCTCCATCACAGACAACCTCCTCCAGCTGCCCAAGAGGAGGAAAGCCGCGGATTACTTCGGAATCTAAAGACCGAACAAAAACTCTAACATGGGCAGGGTCAAATTTACCACCATCATTTACCACCACATGATTCAATCAGGTGAATCACTTGGTCCATTCAGTTCTTTCCTAGTCTTGATTTGTTTTGAACAAAACTGATTCAGTCCTCCTGAAGGTTAAGGATCTTTTATGATGTTGAAGACATCTTTCAAGATCTCAGGGGCACAATAAAATGGGTTCTACAGATTTGTGTGAATTATTTCACCCTCCCATGTTTTACATGATTCACTTGTTGAATCCATCTTTAGGTTGCATATGTGCAAACACTCTTTTAGTGAACTTACACTAACACAATCTATGGTTGCAGGGTTTGACAGAAGAAAGGAAATAATGTATTTTTTGTCATTAAGACTGGACTAACACATTATATAATGCTGGGACAGACTCTCTGAATTCTTTTCTTGAAAATAAGTTTGAACATTGTTTTTTGTAATATCTGTTTTTCAGTCACATGTTGTATATGATGCAATTGTAAATAATCCATGTTGGCCAAAACAACACATAAGTGTTTCATAATTGTCTTACTGTTTAAATTTTCAGAAAAACCCATAATTGACAATTTAATGCAGGTTTCCACTGTGACAATTTACCACATATAGTGTGACAACAAGCTTTCCTCAAATTGTGTTAAATTAATTGAATAGCTTTTTTGTTGCAATATGTTACACTGAAAAAGGTGTAGGAATTACTTTGAAACCGTTTTCACTTAGAAATTGTAAGTAATATTCACATATAATTACAAAGAAACAGCAAGGAACACATTGAATTAAACATGAAATTTTGAAAAACTTGAGTAGTATTTTCTCGTAAAAATGCACTCCAGTAATCTGTGTTTTATTTACAACTTTGAACAATCTAGTGGCTAAATTGTTCATTTCATTTGTATCTTTTTTTGGGGTTGGTAAGATTTTATTTATTTTTTTGCAAGTATTTTGAAAGTCTCATGTTCACCAAGGCTGCATTTATTTGATCAAAAATACAACAAAGATAGTAATGTGCTGATTTGGTGCTCATGAAACATTTGCTATCAATGTTGAAAACATGCGCTGCTGAATTTTTTATTTTATTAAATTTTTTTGAAAACAGCGATATTGTTTTTTCATTTTTTTGTATGAATAGGAAGTTAAAAAGAACAGCATATTTTGAAGTAGAAAAGAAATGGAACATAAATGTATCTAGTTTAACTTTTGATCAATTTCATGTTGAATAAAAGTATTCATTCTTTTCTTTTCTTTTTTAATGTACTGTTCCCACACTTTTGAACAGTAGCCTATATGAATGAATATACAGGGTTTTTAGGCCTTATAGTGCTAACTATATTTCTTATCCTAGTCATGTGACTGGCTGCAATAAAACAAATGCGCTTAAAACACCTTTGCTTGCCAGAGTGTAATATTCCATGAAACATGCGTGTGAACAGTGAGACATGAAGGCAATGTCGTGCATGTATTATTATGAGGAGTTGATTAAGCGCCTCCTCCCGTCTGTGGGCTGGGGAACATGGTTGGGATTGTTTTGATGGGACGGTGGCGGAGCCATCTTGTTTTATATCCGTCCTAAGCCCGTTTACCGAGCCAGAGGAAACAGCCATGGAATATGACACTATATCCCGACCCTAGCCAACTGAAATCAACACATCCGAGTACCGAAGCTTATTTATGATCGACGGAATATACACAGCACGCGGAATCTGCTGTTCGTTGTGATTTATTTCTCCACATCGGCGGCTGCTGCTTTAACTGCATTTCCACTCGCACATTTTCTCCGGTGTAAGATACTATGAATGGAGGATAAATGTTGCCGAAGGCTGACAGCGGTGGTTTTGTGCTTCTCCTCTTCATTCTGACAATAACAGATCCGTCACGGACAGGTAAAGGTGTTGCTTTAATCAATGCATTTGCTGCAGTCTGGGCTGGTAAAGGCTTGCAGCTCTGCTTGTATTCGGTCATGAGGGGGATGAACAGGCGCTGAGCTGCAGAGGCTCTTTCGCAGGCCATTAGGGGCCTTTAACTAGCGCTATGTTATCAATTTGTTATTGCCTTGTTATATTTCTTAAGCTTTACGCTTTTATTGCGTTCCATATGGCAAGCTGTTTTAATATTCAATCCTGAAAACAACAGTATGTATTTATGTTACTAGCTTTAAGCCTTTTGTATTACATACCATGTGGCAAGTTGGCTTAACATTTATTCCTTAAAACTACATGGTATATGTTTGTGATTCATTACTTATTTACGTATTCCCTTACTTCTAGTCACTATACCAACTATCTATTCCGTTGTTACTTGTAACAAATTGCAAATTTTGCCATCTCTGGTGAACCCAATTATTTAATTCCAACTAGTGCACAAGTTATTGCTGATACCTTTTCCAGTTTTACTAGTCCTAGTATTTTATGGATATCTATTCCAGTGGTGCGCAACTGAAGTAAAAATCCCAGTCATTTTCTCAATAGGGAAACTGATTTTTTAGCGATAATTTAAAAACCTTAGCAAACCTACTGTGAGCTACGAAGTTGTTTAGTAATGGAATATGCTTTTGCTGAAGCCATCAGCCCAAATTATTTCAACTTGTTTTTTAAAAAATCAAGTTTAACAGAGGAATTCCTTGTGGAAAAACTACATGATCCATGATTCTGCAATTAAATCAGCACCAATCAGAGAAACAAATGGTGCTAAAAAAAATCACCCACTTCCATAAAGAACTGCTAATGATCAGTCTCCCTACTCTCTTTAACTACATGTACATCACCACCTAGTGGCCTGGCATGCATAATACAGCATTTTTAGTTGTTTTTTCGGGATCTGTGTTTTGACTATTTTTCCATAGGTATTAGGGCTGCACGGATGGAGATTTACCGCTGATTACAGAACCGGCTTTCTGACAAGATGCGCATTAAATATCGCATGCGATTTATCGTGCAGCCCTAATACCTATGGAAAAATAGTCAAAACACAGATCCAGAAAAAACAACTAAAAATGCTGTATTATGCATGCCAGGCCACTAGGTGGTGATGTCACTCCGTAAAGAAACACTATGCGCCTGCACGGATATGTAAACACGTAAAATGTATGCGCATGATGTCACTTTTTCACAAATTTGCATTTTTGTAGTTTACATGGAGACAGTAACAATATCAGAAACCTGTTTTCAAAAGTTTGCATTTTCAGGACCACAAAGTACCATTGTCATGTAAATGAACAGCCAAGACACATAAAAAAATCTGTTTTAGTTGAAAAAGGTGTTGTGTAAACACCCCCTAAATAAGCACTATATTAAAACTGAAATAAGTATAATTATAGTAACTATTAGAAGACTAGTTGGAAGTGAATAGTTGGTATGCTCACAGATTCCCGTACAATAAATGACAACATTTGCAAGTCGTTATAGTAGCATTGTAAATGTTACTTGTCACTGTTGGGATAGTGACTAGTAGCAATGAAACAAATATGTAATGAATGGTTGCTAGTGGAACTGAAAGATTCTAGTTGATGAAAATCTCAAATTACTGGTCACCACTGGATTTCTAGTAATGAAAAATACAATTACATTAAAATATATGCTTGTAGGTTGTAAGGAATAAATGTTTAAACAACTTGCCATACATACCAACCATTTGCAGTCAATCTAATGTTTCTGGTAGGCCACAGTTCAATACAGGAGCAGACAGATCAAGCAGAACGCTCTGGACAGGGAACATCAGAGCAGCGGCGTTCTGCTGGTGTCTGTTCTGATATTCCTCTGTTAGACGGGAGATTTATTAATCCTACTGATATAAGGTGATGCATGGAAACCCAGTGGATCAAATAAATAGGACAGTATTTAGGTTAATGGCCTGTGATGTGCTTTTCTGTGTTTAATTTCCATGGGGAAGCGAAGCCCAGGTTATGTGCACTTGTTTTGAGGGCAGGATGGGTTGGTCTGTCTCCATGTTGAATCTCATCAAATAAACCCACAGCTGGTGTTTAATCTCAGTGTGTGCTCTTGTTAAAAGTGCATAATATTACACATGATCACTGTGATGTTAACATTAAAGGAGACTTTTGCATATCTTTACTTCTGACCCAGAAGACTTTTTAATGCATAACAAACCTGAAGTGGTGCATGTGCAAAACACGTTCAAACTACTCAAAGTTGGACAGTTGACGATTATTTTCCTTTATACATACATTTTAACTTAAAATCTTAGTTTTTATCTATTTGTCAACTACCCAAATGGGTTATTGGTACTATTTTGGTGATCACTGGGCACATGGAGAAGTGTTCACCTGTTCACAATGGTCTTACTGTCTGCAGCGGTGAATGTGGTGCAGATCTGGTTCTAGTATTGCATCCATAGTAGAGAACACACTGGTCTTCTGAAGGCATCTCAGTGTTGCTGTGTTTGTTTTAGGATAACTTTAGACTCAAGGGTTGGACATGTGATTGATTGAAGGTCTGAATGTCTGGATGTCCCAAGAAGAGAAGCTCTTTTTAAAAATGTGGATTGTTTGTCTGTAGGTTGCTTCGTTTTCTCAAGAGATTGTTTAGTGGATTGGAGGATCAAGCTAATTGGGTGTTTGCTAACATCAGATAACAGAAATTATTTTATTTATAATATTACATGGCTTTTAAGTATGTATAAAATGATGCACACACACATATTGGGTTTTTGCAATTTGTGACGACCCTCCATAGACATAATGATTTTCGTATTGTACAAACTATAAAACATTCTGCGTTTTTACATTTTTACATTAAAAAAAACAACAGCATGATTTAGAAACTGTTTTGCACATGAGGACATAAATTTTGTCTCCACAATGTAAAAAAATTTCTAGGGATGCACCGAATGTTCGACAACCGAAATTATTCGGCCGAAAATAGCAAAAAAAGCTCTTTCGGTGTTCGAGCTGCAGAGGCTCTTTCGCAGGCCATTAGGGCCTTTAACTAGCGCTATGTTATCAATTTGTTATTGCCTTGTTATATTTCTTAAGCTTTACGCTTTTATTGCATTCCATATGGCAAGCTGTTTTAATATTCAATCCTGAAAACAACATAGTATCTATTTATGTTACTAGCTTTAAGCCTTTTGTATTACATACCATGTGGCAAGCTGGCTTAACATTTATTCCTTAAAACTACATGGTATATGTTTGTTATTCATTACTTATTTACGTATTCCCTTACTTCTAGTCACTATACCAACTATCTATTCCGTTGTTACTTGTAACAAATTGCAAATTTTGCCATCTCTGGTGAACCCAATTATTTAATTCCAACTAGTGCACAAGTTATTGCTGATACCTTTTCCAGTTTTACTAGTCCTAGTATTTTATGGATATCTATTCCAGTGGTGCGCAACTGAAGTAAAAATCCCAGTCATTTTCTCAATAGGGAAACTGATTTTTAGCGATAATTTAAAAACCTTAGCAAACATACTGTGAGCTACGAAGTTGTTTAGTGATGGAATATGCTTTTGCTGAAGCCATCAGCCACAGTGTTTGATTTTGTTCGGCATCGGCAACGAATTTTCATTTCGGTGCATCCCTAAAAATGTCAGTTTTTACTATCCAGCATAGGGAAAATCTGGACCGCACACACAGACATACATGGGCAAAGGTAATTAATTAAATTTAAATTAAATGTAAAAATACATTTATATCAGTAATAATGATAATGTACATGTAATATAATAAATTGTGTAATTATGTAATAAATTATATAATTTATTACATTATGATAAATCTAAATATAAAAGTAATATTATTAATAGTAGTAGTAGTAGTAGTAAATATATGTTTATTTAATATAATGAATAATATAAATGTGATAAATTATGTAATTATTAGTATTTGTTTTATACTTAATGTAATGTATATAAATCAATGATATATAGTTATTAAATAGACTTTTTGTGGTTTAATGCCAATTTTAATCTTAAGTTCTCAAGTTTTTCCTATGTGATTATTTTATACGCATTTAAAAGAATATAACGTAATATAGCATAGTATATTTATAATTTTTTGTATTTATGATTTATTTATTATTATGCTTTTTTTTCCTCAGCGTTACTAAGAATTTGTGTTTTGTCTACATCTTATTTATCCTAAAATAGGCTTTGCTTTCTTGAAGTAAAATATAATTTTACATTAGCAGGGCTCACATTTGAAAAAAAAAAAAAAGCTTTCTAAATGCAAAATAAAGAGCCTTCTGGTCACTTGAATTGACTTTTGTTTGCAATTTGTGGATGTATCAGTACTACTATCTATTGTTATTGATACCCTGCTAACCAGGAGACAGACTGTCTCTTGAGCCTTTAAGAGATTAGGTAATGTTATATAGCTGTAATCACTAAATCTCCCTCTCTCTCCTCCCCCTGCAGGTCCACGGCTCGCTCTGGCCAGACTGTTGTCAGGTAAGCTGCGATGCTTGGAATTCTTACAAATTATGTTGAGTGTTTCCTGCTGGTTCGGTTTGACACGTTGACCCTGTTTGAGTCTTATTTGGCTAAACCTGACATTGACACTGGTGTCCCTGATGACGTCGAACAGCTCTTAATCTAAATTTGGAGACTTTTCCTGTTGCATCATAAATCATGATTGTTTGTAATCACACATAATGGAGTCTGCTGCAGCTTTTCTCTTTCCAGATTAGTTTGGCTCAGTGTATTGTCTGTGTTTCAGACCTGCGCTGCAATCCTGGCCAGTTTGCCTGCCGGAGTGGAAAAATGCAGTGCATCCCTCTGTCCTGGCAGTGCGATGGATGGACGGCCTGTGAGGACAAAAGCGATGAGATAGATTGCCCTAGTAAGTAGGGTTGGGTACCGTTCACATTTTAACCGGTACCGATTGATTTAACGTGAATCGGTACTCGGTAGAACCGACGCAATTCGGTCGGTACCCTTAAAAGTACCGAATTCGGTACCCAACCCTACTAGTAAGTTCACACACACTCACATACATTCTTGTGCAATGAACTGTAAAAACACACTCATGCTTATGACTGCACGAGGAGCGCTTTCACTTCCGACTTATTGGGTTTTGTCCTGTCATTTTGCCAGTGCTTGGCAGTCACCCTGGGTTTTGGTTTGTTTTGCCCGTGTGCTGTGGTTTCTGTGTCTTAACCCCGGAGTGAGAGACGGTGCTCAGAGGCTGATTCTTGGATGGGATAACAGGAATTACAGAGCGGATTTGCTGAGCATGTGATCTGTGTCTCGTAGCTCCTTCAAGCACTGCTGATCAGAGTCACACCCCAAGCAGGATAAAATAACCCATAAATGCTGAAGATTAGTGCTTTGTATTGGTGGTGTTGCCAGATAATCAGAAAGCGGTTGTAGCCTATGTAAATGCATAGACTGGGACATTTTGGGGTTATTTGAGTGTTTGTTTATTGATCTTAATCTTGCCGGTTTTTATCAGGTGATTGGTGTTCATATCGCTTCCTCTGATTTATGATGGGCTTCGCAGTCTCGTAAACGTTTCAGTGACACTTTCAGTAGCAGGAGATAAAATGCAATACATTTTGGCAAGGTGCCATTTCATATTTCCTCTGCATCGTCCAATAGGGCTGATGTGTAGAAAATACGTTAAATGTGTGATAAGTTGAATAAAGTCATTAATTTTAACTAAAGCCATGTTACACTGTTATAAACATTTTTTTATGTTTTAATAGTGTCTCTGAAGTAAACTTCAGTTCAGTAGCAAAAATGAACTTACTTTGATTCATATTTTTAAAACAGTTCAAAGTGTAATTATAATTATATAAATTTACAGAATAAATAAAATAATATTGAAACAATAATAATAATTAATTAGTAATAATAATTTTGTTGTTTCTGTTTTGTTGTGAAAATATTTTAAAACTATAATAATTATTAGTAGTACAAGTAGTAGTAACATTTTTACTCTATTATTATATTAAAATATTAAAACAAATACAGTCCATCTCATTATTATATAAAATGAGAACTAAGAAGTTTTTTATTGTAGTATTTATTAATATTTAGAATTCGCTTTTATGTATTTTATTTTTTCATTTTATCTTTAGTTTTCATTTGAGTAATTTTATGTGCTTTTTTCATTTATATTCGTTTTTGCTTTTTGATAGTTCTTGTTATTGTTTTTGAACTATTTTAATTCTTGCATTACATGTTGTGGAGCATTTGTTCAATGGCTGTTTGTTTAAAAAAAATTACATTTTAAGCAATTTCAGAGCACGTACTCATTTATCAAGATTAGATGTCATCAAAAGTCTAAAAAAATATAATTTTTTATATCTATATTACCTGGAACTAGTGTCCGCTGATCCCTTGTCCAACCCCTGCCATGTTGACTGAAGCTGTAATCATTATTAGACAGAGAACACTGCAGGGTTACATACTCGCTGCCCTTTTCTGACATCGCTGTAATGGAGCCCATGTTCTCAGGAGGCGTTGGCACATTTCTTGACTGATCTGCAGTCTTACTTTAATTCTTGTTTGGTTGTCGGATTTAGTGCTCCTTCTCTCAGGAAATGAGGAAGAGGTTTAATAAGATTCTTATAAACTCCTTTTCATGTTAGCAGACCTGCTGCCACTCCGTTCTCTTCCGTTTGCTGTGGATTAGGGTTTTAGTGTCATGATTTCCTCGAAAACATGTTGTTTAACTTACACCGCCTACACCAGTGATACTCAACTGCTTTTGGTTCAGGGCACAGATTTTACATTGGGCAGTGTGGATAAAGTGAGGATGAGGGCGAAAATATCCGATGACCTACCCTGTAGTCATAGGCGGAAATCCCGGGGGGGGGTCGGGACTCGGGGGGGGGGACAGGACCCCCCCAACTGAGGGTTGTCCCCCCTAAAAATATGATTAAAAACCACGCTGTGCATTGTAAATAACAATGTTTTAATCAATTGTAAGTAGTAAAACAACACAAACAGGGCAAAGATGCGTTTTAAGTTTAGAAACATTTTGAGTCTCCCCCTCCCTTGCCTCACTTAGTTCCAAATGCCTGCTTTCCTCTTTTACATCACCTACACACACACAAGTCCGGTGAGAGAGAACAAAGCCAATAGTTGAGGAAGTCCAGTAAGTAAGCCTGTCGAGGCTAATTTCTTCACTTAAACATCGGATGAAGTGATTAGTTTCTCTTTAATACAGATGATGCCAATGTATTTTTCGATAAATCCGCCATGTTAGCAATAATAACGTTACCTGCTTGAGGGAAATGGTGGTGGGGGTGCTGCAGCATATACTTTTTTTTCCCCGTTTTTTTTTCTGTGGGCAACTGTTTAACTGTTGGGAATAAAAAAAAAAACGTTGGGAAAGACTATTATATTAGCTGCATCCACCAACGTGTGATCGGGCTAGTCAACATTACAAAAGACGATCACAGGTCTTCAGCTTCAGTGGTGCAGATGGTAAAACGGGTGTCAGCCACCTTTTGACGCGATCGACCCGGGTTCGAATCTGCCTTTTGGCGAACTTTTTTTTCTCCCTTTTCAAATTTCAAATCACATCGCATCAGAAAAGCATTTATTTTTTAATACAAATGAAGGAAATAATCAAAAAGTTGAAAAAGTATCGGGTAGGTGTAGGGAGGGATTTTGTCCCAATAAGGTGGCATCCATTTAATAATTTGAATTACAATTTACACTCAATAAGTTATTATTGCATACTGTTTTATAATGTATTACAATGCTGATGTGCAGAGAATTGCCACTATTGGCAATAAGTAATTAGCAGAATATCCTGCTATTTTAATATAGTATAAATAGCTATTTGCACTTAGTGTAAATAGCATCTATCGCTAAGAAAATATGCTATCCTTGTGTCCCCTTCAAATTTGAGAAATTTTATGTTTATTGTCCCCCACTACTGTTAGACGAAATTTACGCCCCTGCCTGTAGTGTCTTATTAACAACGGTGTCCTTCCAAATAAATGTGGATCATTTTCGTATATGATTTATGCTTCAGCCTAGTATATTTTGGCCTTATTAAAGAGGACATGTGTTTTGCATTCAAGGTGCTTTCTAATATTCCTTGTTTGGCTCTCTTGCAGCAATAAAGGAGGAGCGCTATCGCTACAGCAATGGCTTTGAGCCGGTGGAGGATGTCATGGGAGTCGCTCAGCCAGTGCGCTTCAACAGTAAGACCCTTCCCGATCTCTTTAAAACACTCACACTCTTCATATGCTGTGAAGATGTGCTCATATTGCATTACTATGTTTCCATTAGCAATCACATAAAACATTACAAAATTGACGGTATTAAAAAAACGGATTAATAAATCATAAATACAAATAAGAGCTTAACCTGTGCAACAGGAGGGCATATTATTATTATTATTATTACACTATTGGTAGATCACTTTATTATGTACACTACCACTCAAAAGTTTGGGGGGAAATGAATACTTTTATTTAGCAAGATTGTATTAAATTGAACAAAAGTTACAGTAAAGAAATTTTTAACATTTTCAAATGATTTTTATTTTAAAGAAATGCTGTTCTGTTGAACTTTTATTTGTCAAAGAATCCTGGAAAAAATGTATCACGGTTTCCACAAAAACATTAGGCAGCAAAACAGTTTTCAACATTGATAATAATAAGAAATGTTTCTTGAGCATTAAATCAGCATATTAGAATGATTTCTGAAGGATCATGTGACACTGAAGACTGGAGTAATGATGCTGAAATTTAAACATTTTTTCACAGGAATTAATTAATTCAGGCTTGGTGAGTATGAGAAACTCTACCCCAAACTTCTAAATTGTAGACTATATATATATTTGTATTATAGACTATATTTATATGGAATGAATATAATTGAACACAACAGTAGGGTGATGGAAGAAAGAAATTGTGTTAAAATGCCCATTATGGTTCAATTATGATATTTTAAAATGAATTTTAAAAATAACATTTAAATAATTTTGAAATTTAAATGATATTTCTATTTCTAAACACAGGGAAGTGTCCGAGCGGCTGGCACCACTATGAAAAGACAGCCAGCTGTTATAAAGTCTACCTGAGGAGCGAGAACTACTGGCAGGCGGTGGAAACCTGTCAGAAGGTCAACGGCTCCCTCGCGACGTTCGGCACCAATGAAGAGCTGCAGTTCATCCTCAAGATCGAGGTGGACTTCGACGAGAACGTGTGCGAGCGAAAGGACCAGTGCAAGTGAGTGTGTGAATCTGTTTCCTGAGGAAGAGGTGAGGTTTCACGCTTTTGAGTTCTCAACGCTGTGTCATTGCAGGTTCTGGGTGGGATATCAGTATGTGATTTCCAACCAGAATCATTCGCTCGAGGGCCGCTGGGAAGTGGCGTATAAAGGTTGGTATTAATCTCAAATTATTTTAAGGAATACAGTGAACAAAAATGAAAAAAAAAATGGAAGAATATCTGTTTTTATTGTAATGAATGAGCACCCCAGCTGTTAAACGGCACCTTTGCCAAAATAAAATACCATTAAAGTAGTCCTATTAACTTGATTACTATATTTCAAGTCTTATGAAGTCTTACCATAACTTGGTGTAAAGAACAGAGTCAAATTTAAGTTGGTACTCACAGTAAATGGTCCAGTAGGCTGTTAATTGTTACTGGATCATTGAATCAGCGAGTTGAACTTTAATTAGTGAACAAAATCATTCAGACTGGCTTTGTGAAATGGATCAATTGATTCATTGAAAAGATCAAACCTTACTATTTCTGTAATGAACGCTCATGATTTCAGTGAATAATTAATTTTAAACTTAATTCTCTCTTATATTTTCTCTATATTTTATTGTTTATTAACAGTTTTGTATTTATTAACATTTGAAAATAAAAAAATATATTTATTATTTAATAATATATTATGTACTTTTAATATACTTTGATTTTTATTTTTATTTCAGTTTTAATAATTGTATTACTTCAATTTACTTATTTTACTGCTGTTAGCAACATTTCAGATTTTTTACAAAACTTTCTACTTTTTAAAACATTTTTTAACATCTAGTATTTATATTTTATTCTAGTACAGGTAAGTTGCCTTTAATTTTGTATTTTTCAGTTATCATTTTAGTTTATGGTTTAGTAATTTTGTCATTTTTAAATTTATTTTTAATTGTGTTTTTTTTTTTCATTATAACTGTGCTTTGAAAAATTATTTCTGTTTTAGTTTTAGTACTTGTAATACTTCAAATGTAACTTATTTTCAACAAAGTTGCCAAGGCAACATTTAAAAAAAAATATTTAAGTTTAAGGTAAAAATGAACACAAATGATCTTTAATAGTTTTAGCTCTAGTTTCAGTTAAAAATACCAACACTGATTTCAAATGACGTATGAGGGTGAGTAAATAATGACAGATAAATTAGTATTTTTGGATAAACTGTTTCCTTCACTTCTGAAGAAAATGCATTTCGATTTTTATATTTCTTTTTCACATCTGTGGGCGTTTGAAACTGTTCCCTCATCCATCTGTCTGTTCCTCACAGGGTCCATGCAGGTGTTTTTGCCTCCGGAGGGTCTGGCTAATTTGGGCGAGGCGAACCCAACCCAGGATAACGTGTTCTGCGCCCAGCTGCAGCGCTTTCAGATCAAGAGCATGAACGAGCGGGGCTTGCACAGCTGGCACGCCGAAAACTGCTATAAAAAATTCCCCTTCCTCTGCAAGAGAAGTACGTCCAGCGATGTATTAACAGAAGAACCTTGTTTGATAGCATTCTGGAGTTTTATTCATGCTAGTACTAATGTACTGATATCAATCTGACCGGTTTCTTCACCAGGACAAACGTGTGTGGACATCAGAGACAACGTGGTGAACGAGGGCTATTATTTCACGCCTAAAGGGGACGACCCGTGTCTGAGCTGCACGTGCCACGACGGCGAGCCGGAGATGTGTGTGGCCGCCCTGTGTGAGCGTCCGCAGGGCTGCCAGCATTTCCGCAAGGACCCTAAAGAGTGTTGCAAGTTCACCTGCTTGGATCCCGGTACTGTCACAGTCTCTTCAAAGTTGTTCTTGAATGTAATCCCTGTGTTACATCTGAAGATTAGGGGACAGATATGTATTTAAATTAAGATAAATCTTTAAATGTGCACTATATTTGATTTTGCACCCATTTTTGTGCCCAAGTCTCACCACTAGGTGGAGCTACTCTGCCTCATCTTACTGTAAAATTAGAATCTCATAATTTGTTTGAAGTGGCAAACTATCATTACTTTAATAGACTAAATTAAGGCCCTGTCCACACTAACGCGGTTATTTTTAAAACCGCAGCTTTTTCTACGCGGTTTGGCCGTTCGTCCACACGCAAACGCAGCACCTGGAAACTTTTTCAGGCTTCTGATTGGCCAACATGGCTTTACGGTTGAGATTATATCGCCACCTGTTGGTTTGGTATGCTCTTGACAGTGCTTCATAGCATGCGTTTGCGTTTTCATGTGGACGGTAGGGGTTGAACGACTTCTGATTTTTTGAAGTCGACTTTTATGTGATGAATATAGTCGACTATAGCGACTATAGCGACTATAGTTTGACCAACGACTAGTCGACATCAAGCTTAAAGCGTCATGGCAGAGCATTGAAGTCGACTAGTCGATTAGTCGGTGCAACCCCTAGTGGACGGAGATTTTTTTTAAAACAGAAAAAGGAAAAACTCTGTTTATAAAAATACCCGTGTACGTGTGGACATGGCCTAAGACTTTTTTTTTTTTTACAAATTTTAGCACTAAATGTATTTGTTTCTTAGATTATTTGGACGGCAGAATGTGCTGAAAGTGCAGTCTTGTGATAAAAGTGTAACACATCATTTTCTTTTTATTACTATTTAGTTTTGTTTGTATTACATTCAATATTGCACGAAAAGTATTGCTAAAAGTAGTCAAATCACTTATAACCATTCTATACAATATTTAATATTTGTTTTTTATGCTTCAATTAGTTTATAAATGCCATAATCAAACCATTGGAATCAATTGTGAATCTCTTGAGCACTTCACTCGAGTATTGCTAATTTGAGTGGCAAACTCCTGGAAATTCAACAAATAATAATAAGGTCTGGGGTGAAAGCCATTGTCATTTATTATATTTTATTTTTTAATTTTTAAATAAAAAATATTTATTTACAAATATTATAAAAACATGTTTTATTTAAAAATATTTTCCAAAGAAAATGTCTGTAATGTGTTTCATTGTTTCTGTAGTTATGCTTAGTTGTAAATTTATTTAAGAAAAGTTATTGTAATTTTAGTATTATCTATATGCTAATCTAATTTTTTATTAATGATTTGAATTAGCTTTTATATTTAGATTTTAGAAAGTTTTTCAAAAATTGTCATTTTTATTTACTTATTTGTAAAGCATTTCTATGTGTTTTAATTTATTGTTTTAGTTTTAGTACTTCAGCTTTTTTTATTCGATTAAAATTTTTTCCACTAAATGTTGTGCCTTATGACCAAATATCTATTACGACTGCATATTGTTTCAGTTCCTCGGGTTGTGGTCTGGCAGAGGTAAATCTCATTAGTGTTGTTTGTTTCAGACGGCAGCAGTCTGTTTGACTCGATGGCGAGCGGCATGAGGCTCATCGTGAGCTGCATCTCGTCCTTCCTCATCCTCTCGCTGCTGCTCTTCATGGTGCACAGACTGAGGCAGCGCCGGCGGGAACGCATCGAAACCCTCATTGGAGGAAACCGTAAGGCCCCGTGTGATCATCTGATTATATCAGCACATGTTAAAGTGCTGTTTTTCTGAATCACCTCTGTCTTTCACAGTGCATCATTTTAATCTGGGTCGGAGGGTCCCTGGCTTTGACTACGGGCCGGATGCATTCGGGACGGGCCTGACACCTCTGCACCTCTCTGATGATGGTGAAGGTGGAGCGTTCCACTTCCAGGAGCCTCCGCCCCCTTATGCTGCTTACAAATACCCAGATATCCACCACCCCGACGACCCTCCTCCTTCATATGAGGCCTCCATCAACCCAGACAGCATCCTCTACATGGACCTCAGTATGTCTTTACAAAGATTAACAACAGACGCTGTATTTTTAGGTCTTTTCTATACATATGCAAGTAACTAATGATTTATCATCTTCAAATGAATGATATTTAAAGTCTTTATGGATCACACTCTGGAGCTCTGATCCAAAACCTAGTGAGCTGCTTACCTAGACAACTTTATTATTATTGTTCTGTATTCTAAGATACCTAATAATGGCCAAATTGTAAGGAATCATCATATGTATCTTCTGCAAATAAAGCAAAACCAGAATGCATTTTGCAGTGTATCCCCCGAAAAATACTATGTTGAGAGGAATATCAATTGAAAATATTACATTGCATTTAACACTGATTAAAAAGTCAAATCGATTATAACCATTTTACACAATATTTGTGTATATGTGAATGTTTTGCATGTATTAGAGACATGAAACAACATTAGCTTATAGCAATGCTATAATCAAACTATTGGAATTAATTGTAAATCTCTTTAGCACTTGAATATTGCTAATTTGTGTGGTGAATTCCTGGAAACGGAAAAAAAAAGTCATGGTCATCTATGAGATATTTATTTGAAATTTTAAATAAAGTGTTTTAATATTCATAAACAAACAAATTAATTAGTACATTTTTTAAATTTATTTAAAGAACACTTTGAAGCCATAATTTCTGTCATGCATTTAATTTTTAATTGTTTTTGCAGTTATGCTATACAATTTCAGTATTATTAGTATTATTTATATGCTATTACAGTATTTATTAATATTTTGAATTGGCATTTTTATTTTAGTTGAAGTGTTATTCCTTTTGATATGTGCTTTCTATTTTTAAAATGTCTCTATTTTTATTTTATGTTAAGTAATTACATTTATTCATTTTGAATTTTCAGTTGTTTTTTATGTAATTTATGTAACCTTATTTTAATTATCAAAAACTATTTTTTAACAAATTCTCTATTAAATGCAAAACTTTCTTTTTCTTCAGTTTTAGTTTTGGTAATTGTGGTACTTCAAATTAAAATTATTTTATAATTTTACATAGGCCTGGGCGATAAAACGGTATCGATATTTATCGACAGTACACCTTCGATATCGATAGAAAAATTGTTCGATATAGCGCACGATATAGGCACGTGCTATGAGTGACACAGACAGCTCACACAAACACGAACACATGCTGAAATGAGTGCTGTGCCTGCCTGTGATGAGGAGATTGTGAATAATGAATATTAGTCTAATTTAAAATAAACATTTGCATTTGAATGTTAGGTGTGCATCAGGGCACGTCATCAGTGGCGCGCGAGATGCGGTGATGATGTAAGTGACGTTGTTGCATTTTAATATTTTGTTAGTCTAGCCCACGAGACGCGCCACTGCTGCGTTATTCATTCAAAGGAAGGGAAGCCGTGGCCTAATGGTTAGAGAGTCGGACTCGTAACCCAAAGGTTGTGGGTTCGAGTCTCGTACCGGCAGGGATTGTAGGTGGGGGGAGTGAATGTACAGCGCTCTCTCCCACCTTCAATACCACGACTGAGGTGCCCTCGAGCAAGGCACCGAACCCCCAACTGCTCCCCGGGCGCCGCAGCAAAAATGGCTGCCCACTGCTCCGGGTGTGTGTTCACGGTTTGTGTGTGTTCACTGCTGTGTGTGTGCACTTTGGATGGGATAAATGCAGAGCACTAATTCTGAGTATGTGTCACCATACTTGGCCACATGTCACTTCGCTTCACTTCACAATCTGCATATAAAACATTAGAAATTAGATATTTGTTTCATTTTTATTGTTTGATTGTTAAAACAAAAATATTTGTTTGTCTCAATAAATTGTGTTAATTATAAATAGTGGTTAAATTAAAAAAAAAAAAAAAATCTATTGCTTTTTGTTTTAAAAAAGGTTATAAAAAATGTCAATAATTATCGATACCAAACGATATGAAACATTATATCGTTGATACATTTTTTTAGCTATGTCGCCCAGCCCTAATTTTACATTTACTTGCATGCTTACATATTTTTAATCTAATACTTGTAGTTCGTTTTATTTCAGCTTTATTTCAATCAATGAAAATGATTTCGAATAGTTTTAGTTTTGGTTGACCCTTCGTTCACTTCCTGTTCTCTGCTCAGGACGGACCGGGGTTCCGCTCGCGACTGGTCACATGAGCGGCACGGCTGACTCTCTCCAGAGGGATTTCCCCGAGCCTGCGCTCCCCGCCCCGCCGCCCCTGGAGGAGCGCGAGGACTCCATCGACAGCAGCACCCTGCTGGTGTCTCCAGACACCCCCAGCGAATCAGAGAGCAGCATCACGCAGAGCTCCATGGCAGACTGCAGCGGCCCCTCGCTCAGCACCATGGTGTAGGGTACGTGTCCAGACTGCGCTCTACTACATGTTGGAGGATGTAGGACTCGAGGAAGATTTCCTGTTCAGAGCAAAGACTTCAGACATTAACCAAAAGACGATTGTTTGGGGTTTTTATTCAGCGTTTTTTCAGCTTGAGCGTCACATGTAAATACTTCCGTCAGCCATCGGTTGATGTCGTGGAGGGCCGACAGAGCACCTCTCTCTGAGGTTTACACTGGCATGTGTCGATCACCACACTTTGAACGAATGAACCGGTCGACGAACAGACTTTTTAGGCCTTAGTGGTGTAATCAAGACGACCTGACGTTCTCACTGGAATCGTGTCCCACACACTGACTCTTTCCTGGCACAAAGAAGCTATTTTTCCTTGACTCATTACTGCTCTGTCTAAACTGACCCTTGGGTGGTCGTCTCTGCGGGAAGGATCCGTTTAGACGTGAGCGGTACCATGTTACTAGGAGTTCTGTGACGTCTGGTTTTTACATTTTCTGTCTGTCAGATCAGTAGCACAAACTCAAAAAACGAAGGAAAAAAAAACATTTGATTCTTTTAGATGGAGGTACGAGTTTCAGCCTTTTTTAAGTGTCCTGCTGTGGCATGGTGATGCAAATCCATCGCCTCGTTTTTGGAAAAGAATGTCAGAAGCGTTTGAGAGTCTTTTGGGAGGTGAACTTTGTCGAAAAACGGATTTAGGTGTGATCAACGTCACATTTGCTCAAGTCTCAAAGAGTGAATCTCATGAAAGCTGTGAAGAAATGACCCGTTTTTACCGAAAGAAAAAAATAAGAGATTATATTTTGCATAGAAGCTTATTCAACCATGAATCATTACGTCAAAAATATTCAGTGGTCCACAATATTTCAAACACATTTCGTTTATTTCATGACTGTAATGCTGAAAAAAATTTTTTTAATTAAATTAAAAAATAACGTACTTGTGCATATATATATTAGGGGTGCGATTCGTGGATCGATTCTGCGATTTTCCGAATGCATCGCGATTCTCTCTGGAATCGATTCTGAGCTTAGTTTTTAACAGCAGATGGCGCACTAGTCTAGTTTTTAACCGCACACTTTAAGGCTCATGAAGAAGAGCGCTTGTGCATTCAGCTGAGTAATGTAAGTGGTTAAATGTACTTGCTCTTATGACACAAGATTAATGTAAACACAGCCCACTGTGAACATCCTTCATACATATATATAATATCTTCTGTACTAAATTTTACTTTTTTTTAATTAAAAACCGAAATCTAGGTGTTTTCCATTACTCTGCTTCTGGAATGGGAATGAGCTTATTTCTGCATTACATTAATGAATAATCATTATTATTATTTTCATTGAGGTAATGAGAATTGCAGGGAGGAATATTAATGCAAAATATAACTTTTTTTAATTTATTTTTTTATTTTGTGGTGAAATATGATCTGGTCACTTCTTCATAGATTCATCCAGAAAGTCTGTCACTAATATACATTTTGTATTCCGAATGTAACTCTTACAAAAAAGCTCAACATTTACCTGCGTAATAAATATCCTCACTCATTTTCGCCTCTCAAACTGATCTCAAACCTTGTGCTGAAACAAATCATGGTGTTTGAAATAGATCTTTCTTCTGGTTGAGATCCTGAGTTAGGATTTACGTGTTTAGACTTGCCTACGATGAATTATGAGGTTTGCGTTCATGGTAGGTCTGTCTGTGTCTGTGTCTGTGTGTCTGTGTGTGTGTGTGTGTGTGTGACTTTTTAATTCTCAGCACCAGTAAATCACGTGCTCTCAATATTATTTTGATGTAAATCACCAATAACAACCATTCGTTACTTGACACTAAGTAAATGTTGGCGTATATTTGCACGCATGAGCGCATAAATGTACATGTATGTAAGAGCAAAACGCTTCTCTTTTTTTTTTCTTTTGCGTCATTTACCAATTTACAGACTACTTAATTGCCATTTGGACAAAGTTTTTCCATTGAATGTATAATGTACTCAAATACAAAAGTGTGAGGGAAAGATTTAGATTTGGTCTGCATTGTTGCTCACTGAGTCAAATGCTGATTTTTGTAGAAGGGAATATGATTTATTTATACAACAAAAAGCCCAAACTAAATGACAATCAGGCATTTTGTACAAAGATAAAGATGTTTTTGCACAAGAAAACCACACAGCCCTACTAGTCTGTGTTGGGCTGAAATACAAAGAAAATGAATGTGAAGTCAGCCAGCAGATCCCCTGTTTCTAAAAATCCATCACCAGCGCCAAAATAATTGAGGATAAAGACATTTTTGTCATCCAGGTCAATGTTCTTTGTTTTGTGTTTAATTCCAGGGTTTCATCGGCACAGACATTCCTGTGAACATCAGCTTTTGTTTCTTGTGTGTGTGTTAAATGTGTGGACTGGTCGTGTGTAATGTAAAAGTTGGCATGAATGTTTAGCAGAGCTCCGGTTGCATGTTTTACTCTTTTGCGCATGCAGAGAGGACGTCTCTTCTGCTGTCGTACTCTTCATTTCTGCTATGCTTACAGACGCTCGTCTCCAAACCGAGGTTCGGTACACATCTGACTCCTCTCTTCTCGCCTCTCATTTGCAAACTTTTTTTAATAAAAAAAGTAGATGATTTCTTCTAGATAGACTTTGTGGTGCAACAAGGAAAAAAAGCATCATGAAATATTTGCTGTAGAATGCAACAGTTGGTGAATTTGTCGATTATTCTTGAATTATTTCGTTTTTTTTATGTCATGTACTGCTTTTTTTTTTGTTTTGTCAGAGGGCTTTTGTTTTTAGTTTTTCTCTTAAGTAGATGTACATCTAATCAAATGCCAAATAAATTTTATCCATGAAGGACAGTCGTGTTTGTGTTCCTTTTGTTTCAGATGACGATGGTGGGTTTGTGGGGTTGAGATCTCTGTTATTTGATTCTTTTGAGCGTGATGACTCGAATCCAGAATGACTCCATTGAACGTTTTAATGCCTTCTCAGAGATTTCCCTGTCCGTCGTGGAAATCCATCACTCTTAAATGTCATGTGAGCCGGGGGTGGGGGATCCCCAATGTAAGGAAGCACTCAGTTCTCTGACATGAAAGCCGTTCCTCAAGCCTCCTGGGAATTCTCGCTCCCTGAGAGATTAGACATCGGTGACATAGTTGTGAGATTCCCAAATAAAGGATTTACTGTTTCACAATTGTGACGAGATGCATTGTCTCATAAGAACTACATATTGTACACAGTGGTCCCAAAATGTATTTAGACATTTTAAAATGTCATTGCATTTACATTGTCATTTAACAGATGCTTTTATCCAAAGTGACTTATAATGAGCACAATAGAAGCAATCAAAACCAACAAAAGAGCACTAATATGTAAATGCTGTGACAAGTCTTGGCTACTCTTACCACAGTACATGTAGCAATGTTTTTTTTTTATAGTAAATGGAAAAAAAAAAAGTAGATCGGATAGAAAAAGAACAGAATGCTAGTGTTAGTGCAGTGAATCTCAACCTTTTGGCGTACAGGACCCCAGTCCAATTCAGAACCATCCTCAAGGACCCCCAGAACAACATTGACTCATCTATGTATCATTTGTGTCTTTGTGAGGACCAAATGCAGTCAAGTATAATTCAAGTTAGCTGACTTGTCCAGTATTTGGCCATATCATCAGCTATATTGGATTTTTCTTTCATGGGAACATGTCATGTCAAAATATACAAAATTTATACAAAAATTCATACTTTATATGGACCCCCTGGCCTTACGTCAAGGACCACTAGGGGTCCACGGACCCCTGGTTGAGAAACACTGTGTTAGAGGGTCCTTGTTTTAAATTTTAAAAAGTATTAGAATAGAGAGTGCAAGTGTTAGAGGTCAAGATTTTAAAAGAAATTAAATCATTGCATTAAATATATATTACAAAAAATAGAAAATTATGTGGCATCAAAAAACAAAATCATTCATGCGTAAGCATTCAAAAGTTTGGGCGCGATGTTTTGAAAAGTTGTTTTTGAAAGAAGTCTGTTCTGCTCACCAAGGCAGTTAAGGGTAAAAACAATCATTAAAAAAAAGATTACAATTTAAAACAGCTGTTTTCTATTTTAATAAAATTTCGTTTATTCCTGTGATGAATTTTCAGCATTGTTACTTCAGTATCTTCATTAGTTTTCAGTATCACATGATCTTTCAGAAATCATTCTAATATGCTGATTTGATGCTCAGGAATTTATTATCAATGTTAGAAACAGATGTTTCATAATATTTTTTGCAAACGGTGATCATTTTTTTCAGGATTCTTTGATAAATTGAAAGTATAAAAAGAACAGAATTGGTTTGAAATAGATTTTTTGTAACCTTTTACTGTCACTTTGAATCAATTTAATGCATCCTTGCTGAATAAATTATCAATTTAAAAAAAAAAAATCTGACTTTTTTGGAGCCTCTGTGAACTAATATTTATTATTATTATTCATAATAGTATTATTAAAATAATGTTATTATATATATTAATATTAATTATGGTTGTTGCTGTTGTTCTTATTATTGTTAAAATATTTGTTAGATTAATTCCCCACATTTGATTTGTTAAATATTCCATTTGCATTATTTTATATATAACACAAAATGTCCCTGCTTTGTTCATTGCATATATTCAGTGTTCGTTCTCTGGTTCCTAGTTCAACAAAAGTTATTTGTGTGAGACTGTGGACGAGCGCAGCGGCAGCGACGCGCTCAAATGAGCACAGTCAGAGAAAAAAACCTGACATCCTACCTCCATTCAAGAAGATCACTACTTAAACCCCCGTTTGCTTTGCATTTAGTATTTTTTGTGGTGTAAGACCAGTGGGAACATTTTGATTCATTTTCAGGCCATGATGTTACCTCTGATGCTGATGTTGTCCGTGGTTTCTTTGGCACACAGTGATGATGGTGAGTGACGAATGATTCATTGATACATTCATTGGGCAAAACTTTGAGTTTCCAAAGCTATTATTTTTCACTTTTAATTCTAAGGAATTAGGTTCAATGCCTTTGACTGAAATAAGTGATTTGATGAACTTTGATAAAGACTTTTTTAACTGTTTTCCCTCAGACTTCTGTTATGATGAGGAGCACTGTGGTGAGTTCTTGATCTGTAGCTTGTTCTTTTTGGAATTCATTCAGAAGGACAAAATAATTTTTTCAATGCTACTGTTTGTCATGACGTAAAACAACATTAAACTGTTCTTGGTAGATCCATATGCATGGGGAGATAACTACCCCTCTTGCCATCCCCTTCTGGAGAGCCATCACTCTCCCATCAACCTGGACCATCAGCTGATGAAGAACCAATCTTTAGACTCTCTGCACCTGGAGGGTTTTAATTTGACTCATAAAGGTCAATGGTGGCTGACAAACCAGGGTCACTCTGGTAAGTGAATATTGACCTTTAGAAAGACGTTTTGGACACTTTTATCCCAAGCGTCTTCAAGGTGTAGCTGCATTTTATTGAAGTATTGTCTCTGTGTGTAGTTGTGCTGGAGTTGGGTAACGGTATGCAGGTGAGTGGCGGAGGGCTTCCTGGAACTTACCGCACCATCCAGCTGCATTTCCATTGGGGAAGTGTGTCTTCAAATGGTTCTGAACACACCTTGAACCACCTGAGCTTTCCTATGGAGGTTTGGGGCTTCACGTTGTCCATATCTCTAAGCTGTTTATGATGTGTACACTTTTTGTAATGTTTGTCCATGTTTGTGCGCAGATGCATATAGTCAACATCAAATCCACACATCCAAATTTGACGTCCGCGCTTGAAGACCCAACTGGCCTTGCTGTGCTTGGAGTCTTCATTGATGTAAGATATTGTTTTATCTGAAGTCGTATTTTATTACACCACAGGTTTGTATTTTATCATTATTACTCTTCCACAGGTGACATATTTGCACAATGAAAACTTCCAGTCCATCTCAAATGCACTTCCTTCTGTCGCCTACAAAGGTTAGCTGAGAAAGTAAACTTTGATTAATGTAATCCATTAATTTAATCTAAAAAAAAAAAAAAGTTATGGAAGTCTTTTTCCACAACGGACTAAAACATGTTTCACAATTCTGACATTTTTCTCGCGTTTCTGAGGAAAATATATATGTATGTGTTAGGGCTTAGTTAAATAGATTAATCGTGATTAATTCAATCACATCCAAAATAAAAGTTTGTGTTTACATAATAAATGTGTGTACTGGATATATTTATATGTATATTTTATAAGTACACACAAATACATGTATATATTTAAGACATATTTACATGTATACATATATTTTCATATTTATATAAGATTTATATTGTACATAAATATATATTACATGTACATGTACAATATATACATGTATGTGTGTGTATTTATATACATATAAATATACACAGCACACACACACATTATGTAAACAAAAACCTTTTGGATGCAATAAATCGATTGGACAGCCTAGTTGGTATGCATTTATTTTTCTGAATTGTGAATTGTAAACTTAGTTGCAAAGTGTTAACTCCCAAATGTAAAATCACAATTATTAGAAAAAAATTCAGAATTGTGAGAAAAGAAATCAGAATTGAGAGATATGGATTGGAATTGCAATGGGAAAAAAGTTTTTGAGTTTTGTACACTCTAAAAAATGCTGGGTTAAATACAACCCAGCACTGGGTGAAATATGGACAAACCCAGCAATTGGGTTGTTTTGACCCAGCGGTTGAGTGAAATGTTTAACCCAATCTTCTGGGTAGTAACCCAACCACTGGGTCAAAACAACCCAATAGCTGGGTTTGTCCATATTTTACCCAGCGCTGGGTTGTATTTAACCCAGCATTTTTTTAGTGTATCTTGCGATTCTGGTGTTTTTGTCTCAAAGTTGTGAATTTTGCAATTCTGAGAAAAAAAGTCTGAATTGTGAGATGAAAATTCACAATGAGCTTTTTTTTTCTCACTTTTTTCATAGTTGAAAAGGGCTTCCATTAAAAAACAAAGAATGTGCAGATGTCTAAATATAAGTAAATCTAAATCCTTTCATTTTCTTGTAGGACAAACAAAATCGATCAGACCATTTCCTTTGATGAATCTGTTACCTCAGAACAACCTAACGCAGTATTACCGTTACCACGGCAGCCTCACAACACCACCCTGTTCACAGGTGGTTTTGTGGACTGTGTATGAAGTACCCACCTATATCTCATGGGCTCAGGTAAGAAGTCCGAAATATACTCTGCACAAGTATGTGAACACAAGTGCTTCTAGATACCTTAACATTTTTTTTTTTTTGCATTTCATAATGCAACACAATTTCAGTGTTGCTGCAAGGGGGCGCTATAGTGGTATTAGCATAAACATTCTTCTTTTATGGTTATGGCGAAGCAGGAATCTTGCCAAATTAAAAGTTAAAATTGAATTAAACAGTCGATATGTTTGTAATGAGTAACATATGTTTAATAGCAGACAATTGAGGTACGGCGGTTTGTTACAGCTACAATAACGCTGCACGCAATGACGCACACTTGCAATTTGCATTTGCCTAGTTGCGCAGATTGTGTTGTTGTTTGCAGATCTTACATTTATGCAATTGTTGTACAAATGTATTAAAGATTTTTGTAACATTTGCTTTCTTTTGACAGTTTGAGCTGTTTGTAAAAAGGATATATTCCACGGAGGAATTAGCCGATAAACAGGTTCACCTGCAGAACAACTACAGACATATCCATCCAACCTACGGTCGGCCTGTTTACGCGTCCAAAGATGCTAAGATGCTCACCAATGGAGTTTCCCCTCTTGCCATTTTTTATCTTTTTAATGTTTTTTTATTTATTGGATTTTTAAACATTTAGTGTTTTGCATATTGCAGAACGACAGTATTAAACGTCTACTTCAAATATTGTGTCAAAAACTACTCAGAAAGCATCACTGCTGTTAGCCACTAATAGCCAGTCTAAAGAGCCGTTCACAACAAAAATGATAACGTTCTCTTTATTATAAGCACCCTGCAGTAATGTGTCTGCCACTTTAAATGCTGTGGCTGTTTAAAGACGATGGATTCTGATTGGCTGTCAATAATTTTATGCTTCAACTAGAAAAAAACGTGGTTTCAGCAACCAGCTCCCGCCTCTTTGCCCATTTTCGATTATCCGGGAGTGATGCGCGGTGACGCTCTACCAAGATGGCGACGGCCCGCTCCGCCCACTTTGAGCTTCAAAAACACTTTTCAGAAACCTACGGGACACTACGTCCATGTTTTTATACAGTCTATGGTTCACACCAAGAACGATAACAGCATTCACACCAACGCACGATAAAGTTCTGTTATGTCGTCTGCCGCTTTAAATGCACAAGGTGGATTCTGATTGGATGTCATTCTATCTATCGTTCATTAGCCGGAAATTAAATCGTTACGATTCATTCCAACGATAACGTTCCTCTGTCACTATCGTTCTTGTTTTGGTGGACTTCGCTATTCTCACAGCATTAGAACGAACTTTTTCTAGTCATTGTCCTTTTCTAGTTAAATGGAATTATAATCCATTGTAACTCGCCAAGAACAATTGTGTTAATTATTTGTATATAGAAACAAACTGTAGTTGCGAGTTTGATCACACATCTACAAAAACCCCATGGAGTTTTTCAACCAGACTGCTATCGGATGAGTGATTTTCCTTAGTGGGTATCCCCATTTACGTATTTCCCCTCGTTCATACTGAACTTGATCACTCAAAGCCTTTTCCCCAGTCATACACAAAGGCCACTTAGTGGGAATGATACCGTACAGTAGAAAGATCAAATTGAATAAAGTTTAAGGGGAGTTTATGACCTTGCAAAAGTACATACACCTATGTAGATATACCAAACTTGACGAACCAATGAAGAAGTTATTCTGTGAAAAATACAAATTTACCTCAGGAGACAAACTATTTGATGTATATACAATAGCACAGCTATCAATAGTTTGACTCAAGTGCAAAGTGTTATTTTACAAATGATAAAGTGTTGAAATAAAATTACATTGTTATCGGTGTGTTTTGTTTATTTTGACTGGCTCACACAGACACACAAGCGTGTTGTTGTAGTGCTCATACCCTTCACGTCCTGTTACTGACACTGGGGGCACTGCTCACTCACACAAAGAGCCCTTGTTTCTGTCTCTTTTGAGGTTACTATGTTTGCTAATCTGGCCAGTGAGGTCATTACCTGCTGCTCACTGACAGAACAGTCACTATTTCAGCCTGACGTTCTGAAGTGGACCTCATCAATGACTACTTGCCTATAAATCATTGTACTTTAGCTTAACTGGTAACAATTTCTAAGATAATGTAATATAACAAGAATCATTAGATGTTTTTTT
>NW_015536501.1:893349-896050 GCF_001515605.1 Sinocyclocheilus anshuiensis | reverse complement strand
TCTATTTTATTCACTAGACAGACGTATTTGACCGTTGCTTTTGTAAACCGTTCTGTTTAACTGTTTTGTTTCTAAAAACCGCGTTCAAGTTAAAAGTCCAACTTTTAAAGAACGCGCCTTGAGACCTTGCGTTTTTCTAATTTCACAATGTACAAACATGCATGAAAAGTTAACTATAAAATGCATTTTATTATTCAGCAAAATGTCCTGCACATTAATCTAACTGCAAATTTAAAATATATAATTAAAACAATTATTAAAAACTACCTAAAACACTGAAAATATAGCATTTGTACATGTCCCCAGTGCCTAACGCTACATTTTAACATGAAATATAATGTTTAAAATCCTTCAGAAATCATTTTTATTTTGCATTTTTGTGTACCTCCATATCCCATCTGTGCTTTAAATATATTTCAAAATAAATTTATAATATTTTGGATAAAATAAACATTTTAGTCATGTCCCCAGGTTTTCACTCAGTCCTGTTACCCTAACACATTCCCCCTCTAAAAAACTGGGAAAATTCCAGAAGACACATTTTCAACATAATATTGCAACAACTGGATCTTGAAATGAAATGACCGAAAGCATGTGGTCTTATTTTCTTTTCTGTATATTTGATGATATTGTAACGGTGGCTGGGAGCATCATTATAAATAAACCGTCCTGTTACTTACATTATTTCTTAGATGTTACTTGTTTATTTTAAAAATACAAATCTTTGGTGAATCACTATAATTTGCTGAGTATTCTCATAATATTAGCATGTACTCCATGTGGCTAGATTATATGTATTTGCTAATTTTATCCTAAAATCTCAATCCTGTTACTTTCAGTCCTGTTACTCATATATCCTATACTTATATATAGTAACTGAGTAAAAGTAACAGGAGTGAGTAGTGTCATCAGATTTATTAATGTAAATATTAGGCTACATCCATATTAATCTAGATAAATTTGAAAGTGCATCTTTTTCTCTACGTTTTCTCCTTCTATCCACACTGAGACAATGTTTTTGCCCAGAGAAGACTTATTTATGGTTGTTCCTGCATTGTTGTTTTATGTTACATTCCTGCAAGTATGATAGAAAATGTACTTGCAATTGCTGTATTAGACCATACATGGAATGGCATTTGAGTGTGACCTTCACTGTAAGAAAAAATAAAATCATTTAAAACCTGAAAAGGCATTATTTGTTAAGTTTATGGGCATTTCCTTTAACCATAAAAGATCACAACACAAGTTATTAAAAAATATAAGTAAAACCAAAATTTCTTCATATTAACATTGTGCATTGGGCCCTATTTTTACAGACTTTTACATACCAGTGAGGGTGGGACTTTTTTGCTAATATATTATATATAATAATATATAATATTTTGGATATTATATTCCACCCTCACTGGTATGTAAAAGTCTGTAAAAAAAATAGGGCCCATACATATATTATCAATGAGGACAGAGCCTTAGTTGACATATTACTATATAACAATATTCACCTGGTTTTTAGGAATTTATTTATTTATTTATTTTTAAACAAATGGGGATGTCCCCAAAAGGAGGTTTTCGGAGATTTTGTCAGGATTGGCTCATTTCTGGGTAAAAATTTGTCCCCAAAATATGGTTAAGTAGGTACAAACACAGACACATTTAAAAGACATAATACGCACCGGCACAAATGTATTTCATGATATTGGTGAGGTCTTTTTTTTTTTTTATATCAGTGAGGACATTAACACCTCACAAGTGTAGTCAAACCTATATACACATATATGGACACACATTCCTGTTACCTAGTGTTCTTTCCTGTTACTAAATTGTTTTTTCTAAAAAATAAAAATAAAGTTAAACCACTATTTTTTTTTTTTATTAAGTTTCGTCCATAATTTATCCCATTGTTTAATTAATTACATCATAAAAATGTGAAAACTTGAGGTTAGAGTCGCCTTTAAAATAAAAAAATGGGTTTGCGTTTTTTAGAAAAATACTCTTTGCGTAGACGTATAGTAATTTTTTTTATGATAAATATAAATATTTTGACAATGAAACTAACAATTTCTTTAAAATAAACACTTGAGGGGAAAATGAAGGAAGAGTTTTGGTAACAGGACTGAGAAAAATGCAACCATCTTCCACTTAAAAACTCTGTAAAAAATTAAATAAAGTTACCTGAGATTGACCAGTACAGATTTTCTATAGTTAAATATGTGTGTTACTAGATTCAGCTTAAAAAAAAAATATATATTTTTTTGGAAGAGTACAACAAGCAAATGGCATTCGGTGGAATGGCCCACATATATTTTGCATGCGCATGACATCATTTTCACAAATTGAAGTTTTTATAGTTTACACAGAGATGATAATGGTGCCGTTTTCAAAAGTTTGCATTTCAGGCCCCCAAAACGTTGTTGTTGTGTAAATAAATGGGCAAAATGCATAAACAGTTTTCTGTTTTTAGTTGAAAACAGTGTAATGTAAAACGTCCCCTTAGTGTGGGCAAAGATGGAATTTGAAAACTAAATTGGATTTAAATCAGATTTTTTTAGTCGGGTTAGTGTGTTTTTAAATGACAGATTCTCAGACCTTTACATTCACCCCTAATATTGAATATTTGGTTACATCCTTCCTCACCAGTATTACCTTCCCTGGCCAAGGTTGGGCAGACTGAGCAATCTTTTGCTCCCTGTGTTTGTTCAGC
>NW_015536501.1:865970-891580 GCF_001515605.1 Sinocyclocheilus anshuiensis | reverse complement strand
GCGGTCTTTGCACTTGACCACTTGACTACTTATATGACGTATTTCCTGTATTTGGCCCAAGTGTTCAAGTGAGCATGAAGATCACAAGTGTGTGTCGAACTTTTCATTACCTGATGGGACACACTTATTGTACTGTAGTTACTAATGTGGTTCGGGTTGAATTAATCACTGTGGTACGTCTGGTCAAAACGCAACAAAGATGCTTCTTGATTCACAGAAGATTTATTCCACTAGCATGTACAAACATGTGGGTGTTTGTGTGGTTTTTTAGATGCACGCACACGATTAAACACCACTAGAAATGAGGAAAACTCTTGTGCACTCCACACTCTACGGATTTATACCAACAACTGATGATTCTTATGACGCACTTTACAGCACATTCTAGCATACTCCGTAATTCCTCAAGGGGGCAGTAACAGTCCACAGTCATTGAATAGTCCAACACATACCAATATAGCTCTATTACCTAAGAGTATCTGAATACAGAGACCCCCATAGTTTCCATAGTTTTCTCTTCCTCTTCTATAAAGCAGAGCAGCATGGACTCGCCCCCTTTGCTGCGTGCGGGGTTGACACTCGTCAACGACCAAGGCACCGGAAGTCTCACACACTCAAGTGTCACACGCTCAAAAATCTATCTGAAATGGTAGATGTAAATGTTAAACGAATGACAGTGGGGCCATTCCACCGAATCTGTCCCCAGGACAATTATGTGTACAGATATACATGAAAATTACCTATAAAATACATAATCTAACTGCAAATTTAAGACATATTTTAAAAAAATTATAAAAACTACCTAAAGATAGCGTTCGTTACATGTCCCCAGTCTCTAATTCTACAATTTAACATGAAATATGTTTAAAATTCTTCAGAAATCTTTTTTATTTTGCATTTTTGTGTACCTCCATATCCCATCTGTGCTTTAAATATATTTCAAAATAAATTTATAATATTTTGGATAAAATAAACATTTTAGTCATGTCCCCAGGTTTTCACTCAGTCCTGTTACCCTAACACATTCCCCCTCTAAAAAACTGGGAAAATTCCAGAAGACACATTTTCAACATAATATTGCAACAACTGGATCTTGAAATGAAATGACCGAAAGCATGTGGTCTTATTTTCTTTTCTGTATATTTGATGATATTGTAACGGTGGCTGGGAGCATCATTATAAATAAACCGTCCTGTTACTTACATTATTTCTTAGATGTTACTTGTTTATTTTAAAAAATACAAATCTTTGGTGAATCACTATAATTTGCTGAGTATCCTCATAATATCAGCATGTACTCCATGTGGTTATATTATATGTATTTGCTCATTTTATCCTAAAATTTTATCCTCAATCCTGTTACTTTCAGTCCTGTTACTCGTACTCATATATCCTATACTTATATATAGTAACTGAGTAAAAGTAACAGGAGTGAGTAGTGTCATCAGATTTATTAATGTAAATATTAGGCTACATCCATATTATTAATCTAGATAAATTTGAAAATGCATCTTTTTCTCAATGTTTTGGCCTTTCTATCCACACTGACACAATGTTTTTGCTCAGAGAAAACCTATGGTTGTTCCTGCATTGTTGTTTTATATTACATTCCTGCAAGTATGACAGAAAATGTACTTGAAATTTCTGTCCTGTGGCAATTATGTATAACTGTGCGTTTCCACTACAGCGTCAAATCTGCGCTCAGTGCCGCTGGCAACGCTACTGCTTTCGGGGCGTGTCAAATTTAGGGCAGAGCACGCCTCTGAAAAACACCCTGTTTACGTTTCATATTCTTCCTTTCACAGCGATTGTCGCCCAGCGTTTTTCACTCGACAGCTGCATAAAGTCGAGGAATGACAAAACTTTTTGACGCTCTTGGCCGCTCTTAACGCTTTCTCTGCGCCGCTTTCAATCCCATAATACACCGCGCGAGCGTTTAAGCTCAATTTCCATATGAATGAATTGAAAACGCTCGCTCCGCTTCGCTCGCTACGTGCCAGTGGAAACGAGTGTTGGGGGTAACTCATTACAAGTAACGCGAGTTACGTAATCAGATTACTTTTGTCAAGTAACGAGTAAAGTAACGCATTACTTTTTTAATTTACAAGAAAATATCTTGAGTTACTTTTTCAAAAACGTAATGCCACCTTTGATGATCCAGTTCAACCATACTAATAAGCAAAAATGACTTTAGATAAACTAGCACTTGTGCGTCGTTTTTTTATTGCTGAAGAGTGTTTCTTCTTCTGCGTTCTACTGTACAGACGTGAATTTACTTTTCCTTCAGCCTGAGGTTTATTCATTACACTTTTTGTATATATATAGGGGCAGTCATGGCCTAATGGATAGAGAGTCGGACTTGTAACCCAAACGTCGCGGGTTTGAGTCTCAGGTCCAGCAGGGATTGTAGGTGGGGGGGGACTGAATAACCAGCTCTCTCTTCCACCCTCAATATCACGACTGAAGTGAGACCCTTGAGCAAGGCACCGAACCCATAGGCGGAGGGTGAACCAACTCCAGGGTAAGGCTAAAAGCAGCCAAATGTATTAAACATCATAAACCCGGCAAGAACCAGATATGGGTGCCATGTAGGCTAAAAAATGTTGAATGGGACTGAATTTGTATTTAACGTGATTGCAATTTATTAAAAACGTTCGAAATGTATAATTATATAACGTTTCCTTTCCACGGTTATTCATACAGCGAATAAATTCTATATAGAAAGTGACATTATCACTAACATACGAGTAACAGTAAAATGCTGCAAATAATTTTTTCTTGCGCTTGAAACGCGATTTACACCGTTACAAAGCTTCTCTTGCGCATGCAAATTTAATTTACGCTTACAGTCTTATGTACACTTCCACAAATATTACCCTGCGTATGCAAATCTTTTTGACGTCATTCTACCTTCATAAAAAACGCCTAAAATGAAATACGGCGCAACATGAGATCTTTTAATGCCGCAATCGACACTGTCTATTCACTGTCTATTCATATTCACTTTGTTAGCAACAGACGTAATAGATTTAATTTGTCTGTGCAGGGGCATTTTTGTCCAATTTAGTGGCATTTTTGCCCCATATTTGCCTTCCCCAGCCTTACACAAGCTCTGCATATGACCGACCGAACCCCTAACTGCTGGGGGGGGGTAAAATAAGTATTGAACACGTCACCATTTTTCAGTAAATATATTTCTAAAGATGCTGTTGACTTGAAATTTTCACCAGATGTCTGTAACAACCCAAGTAATCCATACATACAAAGAAAACAATACAAATAAGTTCAGAAATGAAGTTATGTGTAATAAAATGGAATGGAAAGCCAAGGAAACTTGTTTCAGAAAAAGAAAATAAAGCTGCTAGAATGGCCCAGCCAATCACCTGACTTGAATCCAATAGAAAATAAGAACTAAAGATCAGAGTTCATAGAAGAGGCCCACAGAACCTTCAAGATTTGAAGACTCTGTGGAAGAATGGGCCAAAATCACACCTGAGCAATGCATACGAGGAGGCATCTTGAAGCTGTCATTACCAACAACAGGCTTCTGTACAAAGTATTAAATACATTTCAGTAGTTCAATACTTTTTCCCTGTGTTATTCCATTTTATTACACATAATTTCTCAACTTATTTGTATTGTTTTCTTTGTACGTATGGATTACTTGGGTTGTTACCGACGTCTGGTGAAAATAGCATATCAACAGCTTGTCATTATCATTAAAAATAAAGCATATCATTATCTTTAAAAATCTTTAAAAATGTAAAAATTACAGAGAAAAATGGTGACGTGTTCAATACTTATTTTACCCGCTGTATGTATGTATGTATATATATATATATATATATATATATATAGTAATAAATATACTAACAATTAATTGTCAAGGAATCTGTTTATGTTTTTGTTCAACTGATGACGGAATTTTCTTTTTTCTTTCTTTCTTTTTTTCCTTTGAACCATGCAAATAGAAACTAAATACATTACAAATAATAGCTGAATCTTACAAACGATAGCTGAAAGTCTTTACTAATAGTAAAGGGTAAACATATGAATAGAACTATGAGTAATGTAAGGCAATATGTAGGGCAGATGGTGAGACCCCAGTGTTCTTTAGACCTCCTACTGACAAAAATATGTGAAGTTATTAATCGTAATGAAACTGACATTCGGAATCCTGCTCCTGCTAACTGTACGCAGGAACTCATCCGGAGAAAACATTCAGATTAACAAACTTTACATAAATGTGAGACATGATTAAAAGATTAGTTCTAAGACAAGGCAGTTGAAAAAAAAATCCTTTATTTTTCCATGATCTTTTTTCCATACATTTGTGGTATAATAAATAGACAGGGGCTAAAGGTCGATTTCGCCAATGTCCCTTGCCATTTCTGAATGATAATGCTTTTCCCCCACACTGCAAACAGATTTTCATAGAATTTACAACCAAAAATAAAAAATAAAGCTTGACACAAGCTGAAAATACTGCCAGCAGCTCTCTGTACTCACTGTCAGATAGACCTTTCTGAGCCGTGACGCTGTAGCAAATCCTCAGGAACAAAAATATATATATTTATATTTATATATTCACAGTTAAAGTATTTACACATAAGAATCCAAAGGAAAATGGGCAGAAAAAAAGACGTTTCTACAAGAAACAATCTTTCAAAAGGAAGTACAAATCTGTTTTATGTACAAGATGTATCATTTTCTTTAAATTAGCTATTCAACCCTTTTCATATAATGATTCCTGAAAAATATTCATTTTAAATACTCCATTTGTCGCTCATAAAAGCAGAATGATGCATCATCACTCCCCATCGTGATTAAAAAAGCCTCGTTCCTCTATACAAACCATTATTATCCTGTACAATATAGACATATTTAAAAAGAAAAACAACAAAAAGCTGGGAGACCTTACCCTGTGAGTGAACTAATGTAAAGGACACGTTTCATAGCTTGGTCTTGTGAGTGCCATTTGGCTTGATGGGGGTTGGAAGCCTCTAGTGCATTTATGAACATAACCAAATCACAAAGAAAAGCAAGTGACCACGCTGCCTTGCAGATCAGAAAGTCTTCTGCTTTCAAAGGGAAATTTGGCTGAATGAGGCTGTAATAGCTTTTCAAACTTTTTGATGATTAAATACTGAGCAAAATGCAGAAGGACCTCAAAAGGGTCGCCCAAAGTACCAGTGAACTTAAGTCATTCGTACAAACACACACACATAGGAGGAGACAAATGGAAGAAGGTTTGCCTTTGGAGTTGTGACACATTAAAGTACAAATTTGGCACTGCATTCAACTTGTACTTGATTTTCTGGGTCCACTGCTGACGTTTTCAGGTCGACGGACCTAATACTCCAGATATCCTAAACATCGATGCATCTACTTAGATTAGATTTATTAGTGGAATTGGTGCCTAGACAAGCTTTTTGAAAAGCATCAGTGCTGTGCACCAGTTACCGCACTCACAGAGAACTCCTAATACTATGAAAACCCATGCTGAAACCAGTGCAGGTGGATTTTGCTTCTTAAAGTGAACTGGTGGAGAAAATTCGGGACATACGTTTGCAGAATAGCAGCATCATATTGGTGAGATTCGCTCCGTAATAGAAAATTCAGCACTAGTGACTGAATATGCATGAAGCCAACTGGACCTCTGCATGTTCATCTGCTGAAATAGTGAGCTGACATGACAAACGCAGAGTTAATACTAAGCTGTACAGCTTTAAAGTGGAATCTGATTGAAAACAAGCAGCTTTCTGCCTTTACACCTTACAAAAACTAGAGGGCAGCAGACACGCTCAAATCCAATATTCACAGAGACTGTTGTAAAAAATGGCTTGAATAAATGAAAGAATAAAGTGTAGTGTATTGTTGGTTTTGGTTTTGATCCTTTAAAAAAGGTCCAGTCTGTAGGTGCCACATGCAGCGCTGGCTGAAATACCATAGGAGCGTTTCGCTTTGTGTAAATTTGCCTGAGCTGTGGATCTTTTCTACTGATTTGTTTTGTGGCCGGCGCAGGTGTGCTTTTGTTGAATGTTCTGCAAATTGAAGACAACTGACCCAATTCCCCCAACAATGGTTAGTGTCACGATGAATGCTAAACCTTGTGGGCTTGTTACAGTGAAGTCCGACAATAAACTAAACTTCATACAAGTCGGGCTGGAAGGACAAGGACAAAAAACCCGAACAAAGCTTTTTTAAAACTGAATTTTGTGCGTGTGGGACAGATGTGAGCAGCTTAAAGTGTTTCGGGTCCGAGTTCAAGGACGGGGAGGTCTCTCCATAATCAAACCGCAGAGGAAAAGGGGACTCCACGGCAAAGACAAACTGTGCCAAATGGGCAGATGACAAAGTGAGTGCCCAAACATTTAGGGGGAAAAATAAGTCCAGTTCCATAGAGGTCAATGGAAGAGTGGTAGAAAACTCATTTTTTATGCTTGAAAGAGCACCTGTAATTTGTAAACAATCATAAAAAAGTACAAAAACGAAGTCCCAGACACTTAGCTGCACGATATATCCAGTGGATGTGTTGGATTTCACCCACTATTTCCTCTGTAGATCCAGAAGACGGGGCGTCTGGGCTTGTTGTTGGGCAGTGCATGTTTTTAAGAAAGTTCTCACCTACCCGTTGGGGTTAGTTTAAGGTTCCCCTGCAGTTCTCTGCGCCACAGAGGCACGGTATCTTTTCGTCCTCGATGGGGAACTTGTAGTCGTAGGTGATCTCCTCATTAACATTTATTGGCTGCCGGGAGTAGATGACGATCTTTTTCTGCGATTCCACAGTGATGACCTTGGCATAACAGTTTGGCTGCAAAACACAAAGAAGAACATGATCAATATGGTTTTCGACTTCAAAATTACCTTTTGTTAAGACAACGTACAAGCAAACTCACATTGCAACTGTGATTGATGAAGCGGGCGAAGTTGCCACATTTGGTTGCGTCTATAATGGTATCGTGATCCACACGGAACATGTAGCTACTGCCGATGCCCTTTTCCTCGTAGCGCTTCTCTCGCATGTCTGCGATAACCTGCAGATGGAGACGAGACAGTTACGAAGAGACTGGCCAACAAGCAGGGGCGCTGAAAGTTTGGTTGGCATCATGCTCACCTGTCGGATATTCTGGCCGACATATTCGATTACCATCTCATCAGCAGCAATAGGTTCCATGGCGAACAATCCCCAGTCATGAATGTGACTTTTACAGAACCGGATCTTCTTTTTACGGAACTGTGGAGAATTTTGTTAGATTTTGCCTTGGCTCATATTTTGATTGGTGACATTGAGCAAGATATAAATAGCTGGGTTTCGCTTGTCCTACCTTGAGCTGGTTGAATTTGAGGAGGTCACTGTCGCAGCTGAAGGACGACAGCAGGCGGCGCTGTTCAGACCGCCGCTCTGAACCTGCCCTAGTGGACGCTTGGGGCTGAGCTGGAATACTCTTCCCCTGTGAGAAATCACACACAAACACAATCAACATCAGGACCTTCAGCAATTCAGCTTAATGAAGTATCGACTGTGAGTAAACTCCAGTATTTTATCACTGCGGCCCACACCTGAGTGTCCACATCAGGCTCTTCGGACTGCAGGCGTGAGCTATTTAGGTACTTCATTTTGTCTTTCTTGTCGATTTTGTAGTAGCCCTCGCTGCGGGCACAGCCGGTGACATGGTCGCGTATACCATCCTCTTTCCGCTTCTTCTTCAGCCCTGATGTGCTGCCCATGTTGGTAGGTTCAGAGGAGTCAAGGAGTCTTTCTTTACATGAACAGATAGATCTCCACAAAACAGGTCTGCAAATACTAGCAATTAATTTTAGTGGACGTAATTATTTTGTTTATAACAATACTGTCAACAAGCAAGAGAGTCCCAAAAATGTGAATACTGGGGTTCTATTTGAGATGTAGAAAATTACATTTTTCAACATCAACTGATGAACAGCAATACAATTCCGCTATTCCGTTTGAACCCACTAGGGGAAGTCATTTAGTTCCTTTTGGAACTAAAGGAACTAAATGACTTTGCCAAACACTCCCCCAAATCTTTTTTTCTTTTTTTATTGAATTCCATTTGCTGCCACTAGGGACGCAGATGTTACCAACAGCCACTTTAATAGGATTTTACACTTAAAGGGATAGTTCACCCAAAAATGAAAATTTGATGTTTATCTGCTTACCCCCAGGGCATCCAAGATGTAGGTGACTTTGTTTCTTCAGTAGAACACAAACGAAAATGTTTAACTCAAACCGTTGCAGTCTGTCAGTCATATAATGGAAGTGAACGGGAATCACGGCTTTGAGAGTCAAAAAAACATACACAAACAAAACCAAATTAAACCCTGCGGCTCGTGACGATACACTGATGCGTAAAGACACGAAACAATCGGTCTGTGCAAGAAACTGAACAGTATTTATATCGTTTTTTACCTCTGATTCACCACAATGTCCGAACTGTCCTGAGCGCGTTCTCAACTCTCCTAATTGAGATTGTAGATAGAGTGTCAATGGTCCATTTGAGAGATAGGTGGCGGTAATGCACTTATAAGTCTGCGATCTGCCATAAATGGGATAAGAAGAAGACGACGCGTCATGCGCTGGCTGTTGAGGACGCGCTCAGGACAGTTCGGACATTGCGGTCAATCAGAGGTAAAAAACGATATAAATACTGTTCAGTTTCTTGCACAGACCGATCGTTTCGTGTCTTTATGCATCAATGTATCGTCACGAGCCGCAGGGTTTAATTTGGTTTTGTTTGTGTATGTTTTTTTGACTCTCAAAGCCGTGATTCCCATTCACTTCCATTATATGACTGACAGACTGCAACGGTTTGAGTTAAAAATCTTCGTTTGTGTTCTACTGAAGAAACAGTCACCTACATCTTGGCTGCCCTGGAGGTAAGCAGATAAACATCAAATTTTCATTTTTTGGGTGAACTATCCCTTTAAAGTCACCGTCATTGATAGAAGACGATGGATATTTTTTTGAATGCTAATTCTCACATTTACATTGTAGCAGTAAAGGATATGAGGATGGTGGACCCAGAGGGTGTCGTTGAGCCAGTCGTTGCCATTGTCCTGCTGCAGCATCTTGTCGTAAGTTATCTTAAGGTAGCGGATGTCCTCCTCATCAATGCCGTCATTCCAGATGTCATACAAGATAGTCATCTCCTCAAAATCTGAGCGGGGTAGGAAGCTGGGGCGGAGCGGTGATGTCACAGGGGAGTGCATGGACAACAACAACTCTTGCCAGCCCCGCCTTTGTCTGCGCGTCTTCTGAACAGGTTCCTCAACGTAAGACAACCTGTCTTCCACCTCGGGTATGACAGTCTGGGTTTGGTTTTCCTCTTCCTCCAATGCTGTGGAGTCACCATCTTCTCTTTTGAAGGTGTCTGAAGGGTGGTCTGGGTACAGATCATTTACTGGTAGATCTGGAGGTGTTGAGGCCACCATTGGAGCTGGAGGCTCTTCAGAATCTGGAGGGGTGTCCACAGGTACCTTTTTAGACTTGGGGCGTCCCGGTTTCCTCTTGCTTGGAGTAGTATCTAAGGGCACAGGAACATCTATCATTGGAACAGGAAGGTCTTTTGGAGCAGCAGGAGAGGAAGTCTCAGCAGAAGTGGGAGAGGAGCCTTGGGGAGGCAGCGGTGGTTCCTGAAGTGAAGCAGCAGGAAGGGGAGGACCAGGGAATGGGGAAGAAACTGCATTGTTAGGCTGTAGGCTGGCCTGGGGAGAGGCGCTGAGTAGAGGCTCTTTAAAGAGAGACTTCTCCTCCAAGCTCTCAGACGAGGCCTTCCTGTGCATGGGAAGGCCTGCAGATAAAGCAGCAGAGTCGGGGAAAGCTGGGGTGAAAGTAAGATCTCTACCCGGAGTCCGAGGGATACCAGCGCTGAGGACAGGGGATTGAGCGGGGTAAGAGAAAGGGCTGCCGGGAATATGTGGCGAGCTCAAGCTGTTACCTGTTAGCGGCGTGTCGCTACCTGGTGTGCCAGGAACCGTATCAGTGCTTTGAGACTTGCCCAAACCCCGGGGTCTGTCCATAAGATCTCTCCCCGGTGTGCGTGGGATGTCCTCTTCCGTAGGCAACCGCCCACGGACAGGCATATCCGGCAAAGCTTCGGGAGGCGGCAGAAGGGATCGAGCTTTAAGGGCATGACTGGGGGGAAGTGGAAGGTGCATTGAGGGCATAGGAAGAGAACGAGGGATTGCAGCCTCTGATTCTAGGGGAACCGGGCCATCACGACCGGGGGTACGGGGAAAGTCTTCGGCAGGGATCTTTGGTCGGGTGTCCTGATCAGTGTCTGCAAACGAACCTGTTGGGGTGGGTGGCCGCAAGCTACTAACATCCTCCAGGGTGGCTTCAGCTTTGGGCACTGGAATACTGACCGCCAAATCAATATCGGGTTCATCAGCTGAAAAGAGACGACAACCAATCAGGATCTGACTTCATCACAGAATACACAACTGCTACATGAACATCAAGCTAAACAACAATCAAGGCTCTGACCTGGCAATCCTTTGGGAGATGGAGGCCACACGTCTTCAACTCCAGGCTTGATTGAGCTCACTGCAGTATGTTTGTGATCGATTTCTGCCTCATCTAACGCTTCCAGCCTGCCCAACTCATTTGGTTCCTCTTCTGGTGGTGGTCCTGTGGGGGTACTAGGAGCTTTTATGTCAACATCCTCCGCTTCAGAAGACGAGGATGAGGAAGATGAGGACGTCGATGAGGTTTGTGCATCGTCTTCATCTTCATCCTCCATTGCCACTGCCTGCTCTTCTTCTTCCTCCTCTTCCTCCCCTGAACTTGATTCGTAGTCAGACGAGCTCTCGCTCCCAGAAGAATCGGAATCAGATTTGGAAGAGGAAGATGAGCTAGAAGATTCTGAGGGGGCAAAAAAGTGAAGGTCATTACCTCAGGTCAATTACAGTGACCACAAGGGCACAATATTCATCCAACTTTTGCCATTACCGTCATCCGATGAGTCCGATGATTCACTCTCACTGGAGTCTGATTCGCTTTTCTTTTCATCATCTTCCTTGTCCTCTATATCCTAAAAAGGCATGTTTATGTTAGGCTCAAATAAGTGTTGTTAATAGAGCCTGATAACTACACTTGATTAAAGTTTATTAAGAAGTACTGTGGATAGGTGCTCACCATGCTAGAGGACAACCTCTCAGAGGCATTTTCCACTGGCTCCTCTTCATGGTCTGAAAGCGATGATTCCTCTTTGCCAGAGGTTTCCTCCTCCTCCTCGCCTTCGCTGTCCAGCTCCAGAGGTCTGGCTGGTCTTCGCTTGGCAGAAGAACCACCACCATCTGTTCTGGAACCGTCTGTGCGAAGATCTGTTCTTTCTGACTCTGAGAATGAACCTTACCAAGTTAGTTTACAAAAATGGCATGAAATCATGTAAAGCATTGTCACTTTAAAGCCAACAGTGGGAATAAGTTGTCCAAGATTTAGTTTAAAGATCAGAAATATGATTAACAGGGCAAGTATGTCAAGCACACACCTTCATCTTCCAGCTCATCATCGACAGGTGTGGATGGTCGCACCCTCTTATTGTCATTGGTAGACGTTGGCTCAGGGGGCTGTTTCCTCTTAACCTGCAAACAAATGAGTAGCAATTGATAATGAGCAACTTTAACAGTACTACAGCAAACTAACAAAAACTCAGGGTGGTAGTCTGGTACCTTGAAGGATGGTAATCGGATGGCACCGCGCAGGCCTATGCTGAGTCCCATTCCCTCGAAGCCCAGACCCTCCACCTTGGTCCAGTTTTCCAGTAAGCTAGAGGATATAGTCTCTTTGGGTTTGGCCCGTTCTTTTTCCTCATCTTTGCCCTCACCTGTCTTCACAGGTGTAAGCGTAGCCTGCAGGTGCAGAAACACGATGACGGCAGATAATTCTGTTAGTATAATTGACATGACCTCAGGTTTAAAAAATTTAATAAACTGTGGTTTTTCTTTTTGACTAATTGTTCCAAAACTCCTTGGAACATTCAGTTCTGGAATCGGCTAACATTTAATTTAGAGCAAGAGTACAGAAGTTAGGGATATTTTTATCTGTTGTACAAGTTTGTCTACTACTATCCTCTCCAGAGCACCAACAGATTAAATATAAATTTATTAACCCATCCCAGGAAGGTTTTAGGAAATGTAATAACATTATTATATTAATTTATTGCAATTATTATATTATTAAAAATATTTACTTGTCCAAACTTGTCCATTTCATTTTGCAGTAAGTCAGTGCAGTTCAGCAACATTTAGGATGAATGTATGAGTGTTGAACAAGAAGTAATTTAAAGGGAACGATATTTATGAAAGTTATTTATCAACTTGACAGTGATTTTGTATCTGGCACGACTTAAATAGTTTGAAAACCAAATTTGTTGCATTTGTTATTATTAATTTCCAGAAGTATTTACATATTCAGCAACAGGGATCATGTAACATTTAAAACAGGCCTGGGTTTGTTGAATGGCACTTACCTTAGCCGAACGCTCCTGTTTGTCCCACCACTCATCAAATGCCCTGAAAGCCACCACCTCCACCATCTTTCGGTTGAGATCTCTTTTCATGATGGCCTTCAGCTCCTTGACGATAACCATAAGAACTCCATCCACAGTGGCTTTGTGTGGGTCTTCCTTTTGGGGCTCATAGCCTGGAGGGGGAACAGCAGGGTTGAACTTGGGCATGTTGGGTAGGGGCCAGGGTTGCCCGTGACCCACAGTGCCTGCAGGTGCACCAACCATAGACAGAGGCGGATACGGGCCGCCAAACTGCATGGCTGCGGCGGCAGCAGCACCAGCACTTGCAGCAGCCCCGCTGATGAAGTGAGGGTAAGGGTACGGCCGCTGGCTCTGCGCCATGCGACTTAACATCTGAGTTTGCATCTGGAAGGACATGTGAACGCTGCCCCACTGTGGTAAGGAGCTCATCAGGTCCATCTGCATAATGGGCATCATGCCAGGGGGATAAGGGTGCAATGGGTGTAGCATCGGATGGGGGCCAGCCAGGTGTGGTACAGTTGGAAGAGGATGCAGCGGCAGTGGGAAGCCAGCCTGTGGATGGGGCAGTGGGGGGAACCCTGGCGGGGGCATGGGAATGGTCTGCATCGGAGACATCGCAGAGTTGACCACAATGTTTTTGGCACAGTCCCCGCTAGCGATCGGTGTGCCAGGCATCTCATCATCGGAAATCTCCATGTCTTCACCTGACGACTGATGGCCCTGCATTTATAAAAAAAAAACATCTGTTGCATTAGAGCACAACCAAGTCATTTACAAAGCTAAGCTGGTGAACAATATCTATTGGCCTATATTGCCTTTGGTTTAACAACTCCTGTGCAGCTATGAAAAGATCAATTTCGTATTTTTTTTCCCTTTTTTAACTTGATCTAGACATAAAATTTTAATGAAGTTCTATTGCTTTAGTGAGCATAATAATGGGCCGGATTCACGAACGTCTAAAGAAATAAATTAAGAAATGTCTTAAGATAAATTCCACGAAGTTCGTAAGAATGTTCTTAAGTGCAATTCTTGAAAAATTCTCATTAAGTTCTCAAATATATATGTTCTTAACAACATGTTCATTTTTTTCTTAAGAAGGAAATTACAGTCTTTATCTGAGTGAATACATGACTGAAGATGCACTGATAATCTCACACTTGATTGTCTTTATGCGCTTCCTGCAGATTACCCTAATAATCTTAAACGCACACACTATTTTCATCGCGACCCTGACTGGCGCTCGGCTTCACATTTTAATGCGCCTTGTTTTTGAACAGTTACTTTTATAGAGCCTGTCGATCTGTTTCATTCATTTTTGTGTTGTGTTTTTGCGCTCTCATCCGAGTGAACGCTTCCGGTATGTGTGTCCGCGCTGCTACAGCAAATGCGTCCTGCGCATTCACATGCGCTGAATATTGCCAAAGATTATGTCATATTTATAGGCTAAAATTATAGCCTCCCCCCCCCCAGCGGTCCAGGCCACATTACAATACATTGCAATCAAATCAAATTACATAAATAATGTCACAATAAAATAAATAAAATAATAAAAATAAAATAAGTAAATACAAAAATAAATAAATACAGATACAGTCTGCAACATAAACTCAGGATAAGTAGAGTAGCACCTAGATCATCAGAGGTTTGAAAATCCAAATTATACCCCAAATTAAATTCTACCATCTTGAAGCATTTCTGTCAATCCGTCTGCAACAGCTTTCCATGCCTCAAGGGTTGAGGCTGTTGCTACGGAATTTTGAAGTCATTAAAAAGTGGTGTCACACATAGGCTAATCATGACCAATCATTGTTTACATTGTCAGTCATCATTGTCACTTCAGAGAACTCATGCACATCACTATTAATAGTCCTACTATGCATTATATGTAGCTATTGTTGTTGTAATGCTTAAATTTAATAATTAATTTGAAATAACCCAATAAATTCATTAAATAATTCTTACTATTTGGGATTTAAGACAAGTCTGGGGCTATTCTAACTTTAAGAAGTTATTTACAATGATTTTTAAGAAGATTATTTTCAAGAATTTGAATTCTTAAGTTTTGTCTTAAGAACGATCTTACGAAAAAAGATAAGAATATTCTTAAGAAAAATTTTTGGGAATACAAAATATTCTTAACTTTTTTCTTAAGTTAAGGAAATAAGAAGAAAATGGCAGTTAAGAAGAAATTTCTACTTAAGAAAGTTTCGTGAATCCGGCCCAATGAGTATTTGATTAATTAAGTTACACAATGTTATTTTACTATTATTCACATATTTATTAATGTCTTGAAATAGCATTTATTTTTTAAATTTCAGGGTTTTTTTAATTTTTAATTTTGGTAATTTTGTGCTTTTATCATTTATTATCAAGTGCTTTTAGAATTTTATTTATTTTAATTTCATTTATTATCTTTAATGATTCCAGTTTTTGTAAAATAACATTTATTTGCAAAGGCAACATTTCTAATTTTCATTTATGTTCTTTTAAATTTAGGTTTGTCATCTAATATTAAATAATTTTATTTACTTGAGCTTTATTTCAGTAATTTACCAATTTTAATAGTTACAACACTGTGAGAAACACGCTGTATTTTTAATAAAGCAAAAGTAGCACTAATTAAAATGTTTGTTTTCCAATAATTAATTAAATAATTGTTAAAAGATCTTAAAACTAGTGTGCAAAACTCGCCAGTGCATGTGGGGCCCCTTTTCAATAGGATTGGGATCATAAATCAGATCACCTAGAAAAGTATTTTCATGCCTCTGCTCAACAAACTGCATGACTTGTTTACAGCACAAATGATACGGGGCTAATTATGCACCAGAATTAAATTTTTTGTGTTAAACTAAAAAATGTTTAACACAAAAAATGACACTAACCCTAAGCAATAGTAATGATATTCTCTAGAAACAATCATTGTAAGTAGTTTGAATGTAGGAATCCAAAAACTTTCAGATATGACACAGCCCTTGTTAAATTATGGTTTTGGAAATTCAGTAAGAACAGCACTATCCTGATGGTCCAGCTTTCAAGCAGGAAGTAAAGCACAAAATGAGCTAATGGCTGTTCATTGTTTCTTGAGTTGAACTGCGTGTAAGAGGAAGTGAAAGTGTGTTGCACATAGGCGGCATTCACAGTAGGATCATATTTCATGGGTTTGCCATACAGAGCTAGGGGCTGTAATGCAAACAAGTATATTTACAAGAGGAAGCCTCATTAGGCACTGAAAATTTATGTCCTTACTGCAGATGCCTAATATTCTCACATTGTTCTATGGAAAGCTTGTTTGGTACAGATTAACATGAAGGACTTAAACTGTGCCAGGCTAAACTTTCCATTTTTCATGCTGCTGAAATGTCACAAAAGGTTGAGCTGCAAAATCTCAAGTAAACAAGGAAATAAGCAGTGATGCTAAGAAGTCTCCTGGCTAGACCTATGGGTTTAAATAAGCCCTACAAAACATTGCACACTGAAATCTAAATATAGAAAAAACAAGAACATGCTTTGAGACTCTGAAGAAAAAAAGATTCAAAAACATGTTTTGCAGGCAGATTGCACTATTTCTTCTACTGCTAAAATGTGAAACAAAAGGGAAAGTAAAGGGCCTCTTTAAAGGAAGATAAGTGTGGTTGCCTCTCACATTTCTTCTGGGTCCTGAAACCCTCCATACAGCAACTCATAATATCATATTTAACACCACATCAGAGTAGTTAGATACATTACAAACTAATAGCAAATAGTAGCAAACTACACTAAATCAATTTAGAAGGCAATACCTCAAAACATTTTGCTACAAAAATGTCAAAAATATATTATTTAATCAGTTTCAAAAACTGAAAAACGGATTCAATGAGGCTTACAAATCAGTTAATTCCATTTGAACAAACTGAATCAATACTTCAAAAAGGGGACATTTCAGAAGAACTGTTTGTGCAGCTGCAAACTGAACTAAACTGAATTAACACTGAACTAAATTGAACTGAATAATGACACTATTGTCTGTTATAGTGCTGTCAAAAGACCTGGTACTTCGGTACCAAGTCAGTACTAAAAAAATGAAAACGTTACGGTACCAGGTATTTTTTAAGTACCCGGTCAACCCGGTTCTTGATGCGCTATCTGAAAGGTGCGCAGATGCGCTCTCTTCATAAAAGCACTGAGACATGGCGACATCAAAATGAGGAAACACATCAAACTAACAAAACACTTTAAAGCGTTTGTGAGCGCAGTGCTTATTTGATTACAGCCGTTATCGGGGAAACCTCTATCTCTCCCGCTCTACAAGCGCCTCCTGCTGCCAGAGAATGAATTTGCATATATATGCCGCCACAAATAGAGTGCAAGTCTGTGGGAAACACCGCTTCTGTTATGAATATTATTCAATATTTTTATTTGAATGTCGGATTGAAATGAACATCGCTGTTATTAGAGTAGTTAATCGTTAGCATAAACGTGGCTAACGCTAATATAATGAGCATTAGAATTAAGTTTCTTTATTATCTATTTAATGCTCCTATAACTTTTATTAGGGTTAAAAAAACAGGAGGACTTGATGATATTTACTATTTTTACACACCAGAGGCACCGAGAACTGTGGATTTTCACTGGTATTGGTACCGAATACTGATATTTTGGTACCGTGACAGCACTAGTCTGTTATTTAGAGGTGCTTTCCAGCTAAAATGGTATATTAAGAACTCTGCAAACTTTATACTAGGGCTGTCAAATTTATTTTTCGAATTTCGAATATTCGTCGAATTTAAAATATAAATCCACATTCGAATGCAAAAATGTTGCATTAGAATTTTAGACATTATTTGAAACATTATGCACTTTTTTTTCACAGATAGTCATGTCCGTGACTATGCTTTATGCTTTGAATGATGCGCCCTCTTGTGGCCTCAGGAGAGAAGCCAAAAGCTTTTCTTTATCCTAACTGAAACTATGCATTTTAAATTCGAATTTAATTCGAATTTTGATCATATTTAAGCACAAAATTCAAATTTAGTTTTTCAGCCATTTTGACAGCCATGCTTTATACTATTACTTTCTTTTTTATTACTTTGAAGCGTCTTTGAAGCAATCTGTATTATATAAAGCACTATATAAATAACTTTGACTTGACAGTAAAGTTCAGCAAAGAGAGATCATATCTCAGGTCTTACCGTGTCCATTTTGTCAACGGGCGTCTGTGGTTCTCCCGCACCGCTTTTACTGTGCATGTTGGAGGGTGACATGGACCTAGAGTTTGTCAGCAGGGAAGCAGTACCATGAATAGGTTCATCATCGTCCGAATCAGGAAGCGGCGTTGGGCTGATGTCCTCCAGGCCGGTGCTTGCAGGCCGCGAGGGCCGCTGGGGTGGAATAGGGGAGAGCTGAGAAGACGAGGAGGAGATCGGACTGCCGTCCATGCGAACCTCTGCGTCCGAGTCTCCACGCTCGTTCAGGAAGGGCTTCAGAAGCATTTCTATGCGCGAGTCCAAGCTGTTGCGCTCGGAGTCCTGGGTCGGGGTGCCCAGCGACAGGCAGGTCTCCGGCGTGGAGGGGGGAGGCGTGGCTGGTTGGGCTTCTGGAGCAGGGGGGGGCGGCTCGGGGATTGGTGGCGTTGCGGGCCCGTCTCTGACGGGCATGAAGTCGGTGCTCGGGGGTGGCGGGGCTTGAGGCGGTCTCCTATAATCCACTTCCCGCTGAACAGGCTGGTGGAAGGAGGGCTCTGTGTGAGGGTACACTGGGGGCATTGGGGGCTGATAAGGAGAGAAAGCATTCTTGAAATTTGCACTGGCTGGTGGCGGCGGCGTGTGCGCAAAAGCAGGCGACGGTGGCTCGGGGGGCTGATGTTGCTTAAAACTGGGCGGTTGCTCTGCATTGCCACGATGTGCCCCTCCTCCTGTACCGTGGACGTAGTGCCTCTCCGGTCTTCGGTTGTAGGCATCCTGGAATTTGGTTTCATGCCGTCTCGACTTGTAGCCTCCCGAAGATTCAGCACGGTTCGACTGGAACGCCGGAGTGCCCTGCCTGCTGGAATAGCTGGAGTCCTGAGAGAACGGGGTGCCCGATGGGCGCGGGGTGTGTGGGGTACCCTGGGACTGTGGCGTATCCTGCCTTAGGCTGGAGTAGGCCGTATCCAGGGACATGGGGGTGTTGGTGCCGCCTGGCGTGGCCGTGCCTCCGACTGCAGAAGAACTGCCTTCGGACAGTCTTCGCAAGGGCTGTGGACACAAAAGCACGACCAACTTAAACACATTTCAGAATTTCTCAATGCAACTTTTTCATAAACAAAATCACTGGTCCGGACTTTCTAATGGCATTAACAATTAACATTCTAATCAAATCCACTGTATAAATATCAGTTAATGGCATTCTCTGTTTTCATATGGCCCCACTGTGTGATAATGCTCATAACTGAAGTTAATAGTAAGTTCATAACTGAAGTAATAGTGTGCAGCTCTCTGCTGGTAGCAGTTATTATGTGCATTTCAGTCGGTGTCCATTTAACCACCTACTGAACTGATAAACTGGATTAGAGATAAAGAGGTTTCTGCTAGAGAGGGAGAGCATTTATACAGTGTACTGGTGTAAAATACCTTTTGTATTAAAATGATGTGTTAACTAATAGGTTAAAATTAAAACTGATTTACTTGTCATGTCAAGATTATAAAAAGCTCAAAACTCTAGCGTGTTATACAGTGTGCTGGGGTAAAATACTTTTTATACTAAAATAATGTGGTAAATAAAAGATTCAAACATTTTAACGCATTTAATTATTATGATTAAACATCTCAATACTCCACATTACAACATTATTAAATGTACATAAGAGAAATAAACTATGATTTTTAGAAATACATAATATGAGCATTTGTAGTTAAAATAAAAACTATTAAATAAATAAACTTTTGTTTTTGTTCTGAATCAATTAATTGTTTTTGAACCAGTCTGAACAAACCAATTGGATAAAATGATTCCAGCTGCCTAAAGCTACTTTGATATTGGCGTTCTTCATGCAGCTGTAAATAAAAAAATGTCTTTAACTTTTTGTTTTGTAGTACAATCTTAAGCGTTTCGATTCTTTCTATAATAAATGTCACATGTAATAGCATAATTTGGTTTGGTTTTGGTTTTTACCAGCAGGGCTTCAGCCAAGCTGCGTGGAGAAACTTCACAGGCCTCTTCACCACCAACTGGAAGAGTGAGCGGAGTATAACTTCCATTGATCAGACGCTGGAAGTACCTTTGGCGATGTTCACCTGAATAGATAGATGAGAATGCACAATTCTTTGGTGGACATGATTAGTGAAATACAATGTGGGCTATATCTAAAGGACATACACATTTTATCTATTAGTTGCATTACAATCTAAGAAAAAAAGAAAGAAAGAAACAGTATACAATTGCAATTTGCATGTATTATATAATCCAACAAATTTTACATTTCATTTTGTTACATTTTCCGTTTTCATTTTCAGTACATATTACGCTTTTGTTGTTGTCACAAAAACATAACAGAAAAAATCATTTCATTGTAAATCTAAATAGAAATGTGCTTTTGCCAAATACGATTTCATTTTGTTACATTTTCCGTTGCAGTACATATTGAGATTTTGTTGTTGTCACAAAAACATAACAGAAAAAATCATTTCAGTGTAAATCTTAATAGAAATGTGCTTTTGCCAAATACTATTGGCTAGTAATCTCACTTGAAAATAAAATTACTAAAACAAGTCAGTAAAATTTTACATGCTTTGTATGTTAAAAATGTTAAAACTTAAATATACATATACATATATATATATATATATATATATATATATATACACACCCATTTATATACATAGACAACATCTATATATACACATCAATTAAGAAAATGACAGTATAATGCATGAAATGCATGCACTTTATATTCACGTCACTGATGACAACAGATGAAACGGCACTGTCTCTTTAAGAGAGGGGAGACCCAATACAGCTGTCATCCTGCTTTCAGGATCTCACTTTTACAAGGTTAATGACATTCAGTGTGCTTGTCTTTCAGTAAACAGTCCAAACGAAGGGTTTAACATTACCAACATTATCATTTGTATAACAATTATGTTTTAGTCGTGGTTAACCACCTCCTATATTTTCTAAAACACACCATTTTCTTTTAAATACTTGTATACATATTTTACTGAGGTTAAACAATTGCTATGTAGCTTCAAACTAGAACTAAATATCTAATTAACAGTTAAAATGCTTTCGTTTCACGCAAAACGTCAAAGCAAACACATCGGTTAATCCCTCAACCGCTGACTTGCCGTTTAGTGGTTACCAAGCAACCAACGTAAATTTTCGCACGTGACTTCATGTCACAAACAATCTATTCAAATGTACAAACGCAAGCGGTATTTCGGTGTAATTCTGTCAGATAACATTCCTCCGATAATATTAAAGCCGTAGATGTCCAGTTTAATATTTTAACACTTACCTTTAGGGTCCAACTCCACGTGGATGATGTTGCCCATGACAGACGTGTTGTGCAAGTTCTGGACAGCATCCTTCGCCGCCTTGACGGTCCCGAATACAACTTTAGCAATTCCGAGATGTTTTTTGTTCTTCGGATTGTACAAAATGTCCACCTCCTCAATATCGCCGAACTTCTTGCACATGTCGAGGAGGAATCCCTCTCTGACGTTGTCGTTGAGCTTGGCGAACGTGACCTCCTTCGGGGGCACGCGACCGATGTAACACTCATCGATCTGAGGTAAAGAAAGCGATTCTTTGTAAACAGAACGTTTGTTTGAAGTCACTCAAAACGTTATCTTACGTCCTAGACTGTTTGAATGAAAGCACGTGTCTCTAGTATTATAGCTGAAAGCAGAACGTTAAATCACTTGTTTCTGAACTCAAAAGCAAGCAACACTTTAGATCTGTGAAGCGTTCCGTGGACGTCAAACGTCCTGCAGTTGGACGCTTAAAAAAACACTCAAGACAAATGCACACATGTGTCGGGTGGGGGTGTGACTGACTGACTGAACTACCTTAAATTTAGGAACCGGGAGATCAGTCTCCTTGTACTTAGTCCACATACGACCGATTCTCGGGTCTCGGACGATGTCCACTGGTGGCATGCCGGGGTTCTGCAAACAAAACAAACACATTTATAAACACTTTACGCAAGGAAGTGTACTTTACAAAGTCAGCGCAGTCAAACCGGGCATGTCACTGTCACCAGAACGACTGCGGTACAACCAAAGCTCGTCTCTCGCTAGTTTAGTTTTAAAACGAGTGGACAGTCGTGAATGTTTAGCAACGGTGAAACTCTTTGATGTGCTGTGTCAGGTGTTTACAACGCGACTGATATTATATTAAGCGCCACAATACACGGGTCGATGTATCCGTTGTAACGGCTCGTTTCGCTCACCGGCACGCTGAAGCTCTGTCCATCGTAGCGATACAGTTTGTGCGATCCCTTTTTCAACGCTGGGTCAATAATCAACTTGTAACTTCTCCAATGATGACTTCGTTTCTCTCCCGAACTGCAGATAGGATGGCTGTTCTCCATTCCGTTCGCCAAACCTAATGACGAGATGACAAAAACAGAAAGTACCCTTCATAATCCTGACATGGCAAAGGTTGATTTTTGCACACAAACAGTAAGTTACGGTGTAGAAAATGGGGGGTTTGAAGCGATGCCCGAAACAGACATCACAGAGGAAGAAAAAACAGAAAGCTTACTTGAACTCTGTCTTCTACCGTGATCTTCATTTAGCTTATTTCTTTCTCCAGGTCTGGACATTTTGTGCCCGATCGAGTAGTTTAATATAAAACGGCTAGATCTTGAACGTTTCGCCGATCACATTACATTATTTTAAAGATACTGCCTCCTTTTTGCGAGCCAACACATATTGTGTGCCTCTAGTCTGGGGTTTCTGTCTCTCCCACAATACACCACTATCTCAACCCTCCGGCACATTCGACACGTACTTTCGATTTATTGTTTTTAATGCTCAGGCTAAAGCGGTATTTTTGTGCGGCTGTCAAAAACACGTACAAATGGAGTTATCTGCGATAAACGAGTATGAAGTGGACATATCTTGCATTTCTAGCAGGAAAGCGAACGTTTTGAACGCGTTGAATCTGCGCGATAGATTTACGTGGACGTTAAATACAAGATGGACATGGAGGAGCAACGCTGGGGAAGGTTGTTAAAACTGAATTGGGACACGCGCTGAAAGCCCAAATGATTTGGTTTAGAAACGAACTGCGGTTTTGTTTTCATTTAAACATTTATTCCGGAATATATCTTAAGCCTTGCATTCAGAATGTGCCTGTAAAATTAACTTTCACGAGGGTTCACCCTATATAAACAAACAAAATAAAGTGGTGATTATTGTGTTTAAACATCTAATGTTAGTTTTTGTATTGTACTGATACTAGTTGTGATACATGTCTCAATCCATTCCCAACATTGTTTGATATTCTGCGGTGCTTGGGCAATTGGCTGGTTAACAGCAGTTCCATCTCTGGCCAATCAGATTAAAGCACCATGGTAGATTCAGCTATTAGAAGCACAGCCTTCAGTTCTTCCTACAGAGAGCAGAAAGAAGGCTGAATGCAGGCGCAGCCATTTTCTCCTACATTGGAACTCAATGGCCAAAATGGGTTTCCTTTGTTCCTAAAGGGATCTAAATCTTGATTTCATCAGCCTTTTATGGACTATTTAATACATACAGTGTTTCTGTTTACAGGATCTGAGAAGAAGGAAGATGAAATGTTGGATGATATCCCTTTGACATTTTTAAGCTTTTTTTCTCTTCCTGGAAACCATCTTTGTCCCAGCAAACTAGGTCATGGCACACCCATATAACAGCATTTTATTCTTTAGTAAAATGCTACTGAATAAACATTTTGCATTTGATTTATATTATTACTAACTAGACTGTAAAAAGAGAGAGCGAAAGAAAAAAAAACACATGAAAGTTACCAACTGCTTTTAAGGCCCTGCCTTGTACAGGGCCAAGCATTAATCAATAAGTAAGTTTATCTTTATTGTCTTTGCTTATTTATCTGCAGAATAAATGTTTTAATGCTAATTAAACAGGCATTTTATGTAAACTGGCTGAATTTTTATTTATTTTTAGTGCTCCCTAAGTGTCATCAGTTTTGAGCAAAGCTTTGTCTTCAGAACATTCAGTTGCATGCTGTTCTCTCTCTATCTCTCTCTTTTAATATATAAATTTAAATTGATTGCTTCTCACATTTCAGCAAACAATTCAGGCCATAGAGAAAAAGGACGATTGGCCTTTTGCAAAAATGCTGAATCACAGGTATGATTGATAGGGTTTGTGGTTGTTTTAATGCTCATCCTGGTTGCGCCTCACTTTTTTAAAAACCCTACAGCAGTACTGGTATCAAGACACATTTTTTTTTAAAAGTAAAATTATGTTTAAAGAAATATGTGGAATTCACTTTTCTTTCATGACGTTTATATTGGGACTAGTGTATTCCTGGTTTTACAATGTAGTGGAAATCCCTTTTTTCGATTGGTATTTTCAGTAAGTGAACACTCACTATATATCTGACCTTGCGCCAAGGGCACACTTTAATTTCATAACACTATTAGTCTCATAACAGCGTACAGCACACGCTAGAGATAATGAATAAATATGACTCTAAACATACAGAATTATCAAAACACTAACAGAGAGATTTACCTTAACATTTTGTTGAAATAATTCTATCAGGCCTAAACGATGAAGAAACAGGAACGTTTTCATTCCCATCTTCGGATCCTTTAACACTGGCTTTAAAGAGGGGGTTGGGTTGCAACGCCTAAAAGGAAGAAAACGTCAATAACCATTTTTCTGCCGTCGTTTTTCGACATAATTCACCATTTAACACACCTATCTACGCAGTCTCCAACGAGTGGAGCTGCTGGAAATCTTGAGGCACTTTTAGATTTTGCAATATGCAAACAATCCCTCTCTTTCTCTTCCTGAAGACAGAATGACAAGAGAAATTCACTCACTCGCTCTTCATCATTCAGAAGACAGAAAAAACATTTCCGAAGGTAATGGTTTATACGACCTTATTTTAGTAAAATGATTTGGGAATATTCTGTCTGTTTGTTTTAACAGGTAACATTAAAATCATATTTATCTTTCAAACTCATTTTAAAAATACAAGTATTGTTTTTCTTGTGGGGATTTATTATAATTGTAACAAAAAAAAAAACAGATAAAGGTGTACAATCATTATTATAGACGCCTCTCATTGCTGACCTCAGAAATAGCCTGTTGTTTAATGGCTTCTCTGCTGTTCTCGTTTTCAACATGGCGTCTTCACAAGGACATCATTGTGGAGAAGAAAGGCTGCCGCCCGCGCCATTTATGGGCGAGGCTGTCGGGCGCTCTTTCAACCGATTCTGCCTTTGTACGTGGCAATCATTGCAAACACAAACTGACAAGATGTGGTCAGAGGGGCTTGCCGTTTAAAAGCGAGGATATTGCACAAAACTCGCAGTGATAACTCGTGTGTAAAACGCGCCCTCGACGCTGCTGCTGCGCAAAGCGCTGGAAGCCCTGTAGCACAAAAACACAGCAGTAATCTGAGAGTTTGGACGCATGCCACGGGTCCGGGATATGACTGCACCCACCTAACCATTTAAGGTCGGAGAAAGACTCTGAAACACTGTGTGGCATTTCAATCAGCAAGTACAAAGGGAATATCCAGTCCTCTCTGTGCTCTCTCTCGTCCCCCTTTCAAGAACAGTCGGTGCAGTTTGTTCGCCAGCCATTCAGAGGAACATTTGACGTGATGCATGCAGGATTACGCACTACTTATGTTTCTCAGGTCTCTGCTGAATATATCACACTGTTGCAACACATACCGGTATGTGGTATGCAGATATTGCACAATTTATGGCTATGTAATTTTGTATATCTAGCTTATTCCACATCTCTATAAATGTGTAGAGAACGGACATATTTATAACCCAAGCATCTCATCATTGGAATTTGGTCATTGCCTTTTGTGTTTGTTTTTTCTTTCTGTTCGTTTGGGGCGACGCCAGCTCCAATCTATCAACCAGAATGATACTGCGCAAGGGAA
>NW_015536501.1:848470-860970 GCF_001515605.1 Sinocyclocheilus anshuiensis | reverse complement strand
TAGTAACAAAGTCACACTCTTATATAATTCACTAATATAATCACTGCATTGATGTTTTTTGTATATCATCCTAAGCACACCATTCAGAGCAACATCCTGTCCCGCTCCACCCTCTGTAGACAGGAGAATGTGAGAAATGTGAGAAGATTTTCAAAGGACTGTCTCAATGAACATGTATTTAGGAAGTAAACTATCCTGACCGGCTGGAGGGAGTGCCTTCATGTACCCCGCCTAGTGATGGTGCAGACCATGTGTAGACAGGCACACATGTTTAACAGCCTCAATTACAGTCGCACGCTCTGATCTGCTGGGGTTCTTGAAAACACAGTCACATGGTTTGAAAAGAAAACGGGCGAAAGGAGGAGGAAGTTGAGACCGGATAGCAGCATGCTTACCTGGCAGAGTTAGTCTCACGTTATACTCACCAATGAATTCACCTGACACTTCTGTGCACTTGGGCACCTGTTGGAGGAACTGACTCGGCCGGTGTGGACATGACACAGAACGGCACTGTAGCCGGCAATGGCACTCAAACTGATTCTCTCAAAATTGTGATCGTCGGAGACGGGGGTTGTGGGAAAACATCTCTGCTTATGGTGTACGCCAAAGGAGATTTTCCAGAGGTAAGCTTTTAGATGACGATTAAGCTCAAAATGACAATTTTATGTTGGCAAAGTACAAATTCATGTGCTTGACTTGACAGTTTTCAACTTTGTTGTGTGTGTGAGTAAACCAGATTTACTTCAGTTGTGAAGACCGTTACAGAAATAACCATTTTCAAGAGAAGGAAATGTTGCAAAATGTATAACAGTCATTTGCACAACATCCCCAGCAAGTTTTTCCACTTCCAGACAGCAATTTTGGTTTCTGCCTACGCCTTAAATGTACTTCAAATGTGTCTTGTATAGAAGAAACATGAACTTTTTATGCACTGTCATCAATTATACGCCTGTATTTGTCTAATTTTATATTGATGTTCAACAGAAATATGCTCCGTCTGTGTTTGACAAATATGTCACCACTGTATCCTATGGAGGGAAAGACATTCAGCTGAATCTGTATGATACGGCAGGTAAGTGTCTACAGACGCCAGACACACCTCAGATTCCAAACGCCCCATTCTCTTCAATGACACACTTCATTGATGAAATATTTAGGCAGGAATGTTGAGTGAAATGGGTGTGAGGCCATTAGTAATAGTTTTCATAGCTGTCATCCCTGAGGTCAGGCCGCATGCACACTTTGATCATTATCTAATTTTTTTTTCTTTTTTTCTTTAATTTTTTTTTTTTTTTGGATGGAGTTGAGTTTTTATTCAGCAAGGATGTATTAAATGGATCAAAAGTGACGTTAAAAGACATCTGTTATGTTATTAAAAAAAAATCAGTTTCAAATAAATGTTGTTCTTTTGAATTTTCTATTCATCAAAACTCCTGAAAACATAGTATTTTGGTTACCACATAAATATTAAGTGACCATTTGTTTTTATCTGATTTGATAGCTGATCATGTGACACTGACTATGGAGTAATGATGCTGAAAATTCAGCTTTGCATCACATGAATCAATTACATTTCAAAATATATTCAAATAGAAAAGTTATTTTAAATCATAATAATATTTCAAAATGTTACTGTTTTTACTGTATTTTTCTTAAATAAATGCAGATTTGGTGACCATACAGTACTTTTTTTTTAACTCCAAACTTTTGAACAGTAATGTATTTTTGTCAAATGTGCATATCTAAAGATATTATTACATAAAAGAAAATGTTTTTGAAGCACCAAATTGATTGAAAACGGGTTCAGTATTCAAACATTTCAGAACTGTACATTTAGGAACTACAGGATATATTTTTATATTTTTAGGCTATTTTTACGGTGAATGTATTGCCAAGTTTAATTTTTCTTAATCACACTGATCATCAGACATTTTATACCTTATTTGGAATGTTGCACATTCTTGTATCGATCTAATCATCTCTTATTCATTTACTGACCTCGGTGAACCCCTGACATTTCTCCATGATAAATTCTTCTAAATGCTTTTTTTTCTTGTCTAAATTGAACTGCATCTTCAGTAATCGAGCTGCTTATCAGACCCAAACTGCTGCCTGGACCTTCTCTGCGTCTCAGGAACAGGATGTTGAAGCCAGGATGTGGTTTTCTACCACATCTCGGTTTTTCGTCAAAATACTTTGTTCATAAAACACGACATACAGGAAGATGCTGTATATGGTCAGCGGTCTCCGCCTCTGACTTGTTTAGAAGCATCGCCATAGAAACGCTCCACATAATGCAGCATTGTTTTCAGGTATCAGTGTGTGATATAATGACGTCATTTCCTTCTAATCTGTTTACTGCCAGGCCAGGAAGACTATGATCGCTTGAGGCCTCTGTCGTATCAAGAAGTAAACCTTGTTCTCATCTGCTACGATGTGACCAATCCGACGTCGTTCGACAATGTCACGATAAAGGTGATTTGCCTTCAGTTGAGAATGAAACTGTAGTGTTTTTCAGGTGAAAGTCTGTTTTAACTTTGTTTGCTGGCAACTGTGAGCTGATCAACTTTGACCTGAACAGTAGATGATTACAGATGGGCCACCTCTGAAAACAAACAGTATTTCTGGAAGCTTCCTGTCGTGTCAGTTCAGAGGAATGTGCCGAGCCCTGTTTAAATAAAGGCACAGCAAAGGGACTGTTCATTCATGGCCTAAAGATAGATACAGTACACCATTACGGCATTAAGGAAGACCAGAAAATGTATTTATATAAAAGAAGAAGTTCAGTTTCAAACATTTTTTCCCTGTTCCCCTACAGTGGTACCCAGAGGTCCGTCATTTCTGCCGTGACGTCCCTATTGTCTTAATAGGGTGCAAGACAGACCTGCGAAAGGACAAAGAGAAGATGAGGAAGCTCAAAGCTTTAGATCTGGCGCCCATCACCTACCTCCAGGTTGGCTTTACATTTATATTTATTCATTTAACACACATTCTTATCCAAAGTGATTTACAAAATAAAGAACATCACAAACTTTTTGGGTTACATTTGTTAAGTAATGTGAAAACAGTTGTGCTGCTTAATATTTTTATGGAAATCGTGATACTTTTTCCCCAGAAAGTTCATAATACATTTAATATATACTGTATATTTAATATACTCAATATACAGTAATATAATTAATATACAGTTGTGCTGCTTAATATTTTTGTGGAAACCATGTTATATTTTTTGAGAAAGTTCAACAGAACAGCATTTATTTCAAATATAAATCTTTGTTCTTTGTAACATTGTCTTTACTGTCACTTTTGATTAATGCATCCCTGCTGAATAAACGTATTAATTTCATTCATATATATTAATATATTCATTAACATATATACATGTGTATGTGTGTGTGTGTGTGTGTGTGTGTGTGTGTGCGTGCGTGTGTTTGTGTATGTATGTATATATGTATATATATGTATGTGTAGATATGTATATACACGTATGTGTAGATATGTGTATACACGTATGTGTAGATATGTGTATATATATATTTATTTATTGTGTGTGCGTGTGTGTGTACACAGATAGAGATATGTTAACTGAATAACCAACCTTCATATCTCTTTCTTAGGGTGAACAGATCCAGAAACAAATGAACGCTGAGATATACCTGGAGTGTTCGGCTAAATATAGAGAAAACGTAGAGGACATTTTCAGAGAGGCAACCAAGCGAGCGCTAGCAGCCAGGGCTAAAGCAAGACATCGCTGCAAGAAGAAGAAACGCTGCACCATTCTGTGACCACTGCCAGAAGAACACACTTGTTCAAGTTTTGTATATATGAGCTAGGATATTCTGTAAACATTCCGGAAACATCTGCAAAGCTTCTCACAATTGTTTAAGCCTTCTCAAAGGAATATTCTTCAGGACATGTGGTGTGCGTTTTCTCACAATCTGTCCACCAAGCAAGGCTTAACTGTTTGACAGAGGTCGTTTGTGTGTGTGTGTGTGTGTGTGTGTGTGTGTGTGTGTGTGTGTGTGTGTGTGTGTGTGTGTGTGTGTGATAAGTCTGTAAGGGTCCACGCCACATCTTTCTGCTGGTGTTACTGAGATGACTTGATGGAATTTGGTCTGCCATGATTGTGGATCCAATAGGAGATGGACAACCTGCTGCTGATGTCTCAGGGATGACTATACATATATCACATGGTCACATCTTAAATTTGGTTACAATCTGTGTTGTTTATAATGGTAATGCACACCTAACTGAAGTACACTGGGTGTAACATGTTTCTGTTGTGCAATGCATGTTATCGACTTACACAATAGTTGCAGTTTTTAAACTTTGAGTTACAGTATTTTGTGAGTCTTTAAAGCTTTCTGAACAAAAAAATAGGCCTATGGTGTACAAATAATCCTGGAGAGTTGTAGAAATATGAGTCTATGTGTAGACCACCACCATTTACAACATTTTAACTGGAATTTCACTTTTGTTTCTTTCAGTACTGGGATTGTATCTCTAACTTTTTCAGATCTCGCATAGATGCCAGGAAGTGTTGAATCATTTGAAAACCATTATTGTACAAATAAACCCGTGATATTTTAAGACAAATATTGTGCATATATGCATTTAAGTGCATTTAAATGTCAGTAGTAAAATTCTGTACCTCTTTTTACAGATGCATATTCGTTATACATCGGCACACATACTTTAATTTTGCGTGATGCAGTTTTCAGATATTAGGCAGACATATGAGTGAACATCTCTGCTTCTTTGCAAAACAAACTTGGTCAGAATACAAGAGTGATCTTGTGGTTAGCGCAAAAACTCCTGCTTAGCAGGATGCGACTGCTGTAACGGAAGCCTCCAAATACTGCTGTCACGGCTACGAAGCTAAGAATGAAATGTTACTTCAGCATGAAAATATCATCAGTATTATTTACTGATAATTTCATTGAAGCTACTCTGCACTGTTAGTCAATTATTTTATTGACATCAATTATTTATAATTATAATATATAATTATACATAATTTATTGTTTTATATATTGTGTTCCAGATCTTTACCTAACATCCTAATGATTTTTGGCATAAAAGAAAAATCGATCATTTTGTCCCATACAATGTATTGTTGGCTATTGCTACAAATATACCCGTGCTACATATGACTGGTTTTGTGCTCATACATTTCAGTATTATTTGTCAGGTAGCAGGAACATACTAGGCTATGCTCTAATAAAAAGGTAGAACATTTCATTTGATGGTGGTTTAACGAGTAAATAATAAATAAAAATCGCTTATAGTACCTTTATTTCACCCACCATGTAGAAGCACATGCTTCACTCTTGCGCCCTCTGCCGGTGAAGACTTAAGTAATACATTTTCACACGAGGCCACACAGATTGCATCAGATTGAATTTATTTGCTCTATAGCAACAGAAGGTGAATAGAAATCCAGCTTAATATCTAATCGGCCCTTTGGAAACCTCCTTTTCCTCCAGTCTAAAGGCTTATTTCACGTTCAAGCAAAAAGTGCAGTTATTTCGTTCAACACAAAACACTGACGAAATCACATTGTGAATTGTGACAACTGTTACGCATGATTTACGCAGTGGTTAATTGTGCAATAAAGCATTTCCCAACATGAGAAATCCCTTTAATTACAGCTTTACGCTTCAGGTACAGTTCACTGAGCCCATGAAATTACAAATAACTTGTAACACTTGGGTTCTAGGCTAAACTAAACCAGGTGTGAACAGGCAAAGAAGAGCATTAAGGCAAACAAATCGTTCTGTAACCAAATGCAACTTCTGTAGTGACCTGTCTCTGTAATATCACATAGGAAAAAGGTCTTGTCTGCAAACTCCCTGATGGTAAACGATGAAAAACTTTGCTTTAACAAACAAAACGTTTTTTTCTTTGACACATTCAAAAGTAACGCAGAACACACATACTGGTTCGTCCTATTACAGTAGATGTAATTATAACAGCATTCATTCACATTATGCAAGACATAGTTCAGCATTTCTGTTATTCTGACTTTCTGTTATTCTTACAGTTACATGTCTATGCCTTTGAATACAACTACCAAACACATGAAAATAACAAGGCAAGAGAAAAGGGATGCTCCTTATGTACTATGAAGTGTTATCGGAGCTTTATTGCCATCATTAATAATACAAATCCAGTTTTCAAGGTGTCAGGGAATATCATGTGACCCAAAAATGAAGATGTATTTGAGTTTGTTTCTTCATCGGAACGGATTTGGAGAAATTGAGCATTACATCACTTGGACACCCATTTGATCCTCTGTAGTGAATGGGTGCCGTCAGAACAGTTGATAAAAACATCACAATAATCCGTAAGTAATCAGTCCACCAATTAATGTCTTGTGAAACAAAAAGCTGCATGTTTGTAAGAAACAAATCCATCATTAAGATGTTTTAACTTTAAACAGTCTCTTCTGGTCAAAATACGAGCCCATAATAATGCTTCCTCCCTTAAGTAAAAAGTCCATCCAGGTTTTAGACTGTTTTCACTTGTAAACAGTGTTTGATCCGTGCTTATTTCTCTCCTGATTCAGACGAAGCAACCTTTTCACTGCAGAAAGCAATATGATGGATAATTAATTAATTGTTAATTGATGGACTGGAGTGGTGTGGATTACTTGTGATGTTTTTATCAGCTGTTTGGGCTCTCAATCTGATGGCACCCATTCACTGCATAGTATCCATTGGTGTGCAAGTGATGTAATGTGAACTTTCTCCAAATCTGTTCTGAAGAAACACTCATCTATATCTTGGGATGGTCTGAGGATGAGCAAATTTAAAATTCAATTTAGATGTTTGGATGAACTATTCCTTTAATTCAAGAATTTGGCCTTGCTCAACAGTACTAACAAGCCACGACTTGCAGAACACACCTTTCCCTTAGAGTTGCATTGTTTCAATGCTTTCCCACAAATATGTTACATATGCTTCAGCTAAAATGCTTTGTATGAGAACAAGTACTTTAATCACTATCCAGCTTCTTAAAAAAAAACCCATAACAAATCCCTTTGAGATGCTGCAGTGAGCTGAGCACCTGCAGTTCTACAGCCTTCCTGCTGCGTTGCATAAAGTTTAAATGTGGCTTATTGTAAACAGATCCATGCACAGGAACAAAACAAGTGAATTGAAGTCTCCTCGCTTATTGAGTATACAGTGTCTGAAGGTTTTCAGTGGTTTCTACCCTAAACGTTACCCTCTAACTGCTGTGATTGCATAAATAAGAGCAAAAACAACATGGCGGACAATAGGGCAACGTGACACGAAATCTTGATTTTCACTGCTGGAACGAGTTTGGGGAGACGTCAACATCTACCTCCAACCCTCTCCAAACAGCTCGTGGGACGCGACTCCTACAGACGAAACAGTTTTGTGCGCTCTGAAGTTCAGTTCTGTGAGTTCTTCACTGGCCACGGGGCGTATGAAATCTTCCAGTTGGCGTCTCATCAGTTATTTTTGACCTTTTCTTTGTTTTTCTGGAGCTTCTGGTGGACCACTTTTAAAGTAGTGAGGAAATTTCCCAAGAACAGGACGAGAAATGTCAAGGCCAACATGAACACCTGAAAAATTAAATATTTAAATGCAAATTCGATCTGCAATACTGGCAAAATTAATAACAGTACAGGATGAGCAATGTGCAAAAGATTAATACTTGGGGATTTAAGCAATAATAGTGATGTTTGGCAGCTTCAGTCACTCTCTTTACCTGCCATTCCTTGCAGTCATCACGGGCAGATAGCTTAAAAAGAGTCACAGCATTGTACAGCTGCCAAAACTGACCAGAGGAGAGAAAACCAACACATTTATCTTATATGACTGTCAACTGAATCAATATATGCTACTGTTCAAATGTTTAGGGTCAGTACATTTTTTAAAATGTTTTTTAACATTCCGTTTAAAACCCTCACATTTACATGTTATGATCTTCATAGATGTCACACTGTAAAATGCATGAAACCTTTCAGACAACTTATTTTTAAGGTGACTGTAAAGTTGAATAAAAAGGCAACACTTAAACACTGATACTCACATGGCCAAAGAATAGAAACGGAAGGAGAAATGTAAGCCCCCTCCACATCCATGATTGAAAGCCCTCTGTAAGAGTAACATGAGGGGTTAGTCTGGGCTCTGACTTCAGGCCAAATATCCAAACATGTAACATCTGCAGGGTGAAACGTTGACATCATCCAGGTCAACATTTCTCCCATGATTCAAATCGGTCACAATGCTTACCCACTGTCAGGTCCAGCTGGTTTCTTTCCCCCAGAGCCCGTATCCGATACAAGCAGCCGCTCTGATAATAATACTGAAGAAACTGCACACAACCTGCCAGAGAAGCATTAAACAATATAACAACAAACAAAAGACACAAACCACACTGAGCAGCTAGTAGATTATACTCACTCTGATAGATGGAGAAAGCCAGGAACTGACTTCTGAACATCTGATACATTTGACCTTCTGGCCTTAAAAGACAGAAACGGAGAGTGGTGATGAAACACGCTGGTGATGGGAAAAATTATTCAATTACATAATATGTGGCCTGAAACACTTACCATGTCAACATAACACCTGATAAAAAGGTTGAGACGTAGTGATGTGACACCCACCAGCCTTTAATTCTAGAACGAAATAATAAATAAAAGGTAAATCATAACCATTCCTCATAATGCAATAAATAAATGAACAGAAAATATTACAACAAAATAAAAAAAAACAACCCCCAAAAAAATATCACAGCCAAACATACAAATACAACAACCAAATAAATAAACAGAAAATCAAACAAAGTGCTACAACCAAATAAGTAAGTGCAAACAAACAAGAGAATAGAATCAAATAAATAAACAGTCAAAGAAATAAAAATGTTACAACCAAATAAATACACAAACAAACAAAATTCCACAACCAAATAAATAAAAACAAAACAAACAGAAACAAATTCAACAACAAAATAAACAAAAGTGAAATAAAAACAAACAAGCAAAATACTACAACCAAACAAATGAATAGACAAAAAATAAACAAAGTACTGTGGCCAAATAAATAAACAAAAAACAAATAAAACACTACAACCAACCAAACAAAATAGTACAACCAAAGTTAATTTTACTTTGGTTTATTTTAGGCATTTTGTCTCAAAACAGATTGTTTATTGATAGAATAGAGAAAGGACAGGAAAATACTGGGAAGAGAGATTTGAACCTGAATCTCCCACTAGCACCACAGTTAACCACAGCATTGACCAAATGTATTTTAAAGTGAACTCACCGTGACCCATTGCTCATGAGGATACTCTCTCTTATTGTCAATGTGCAATAATACCACACCAATAAAAAGTTGAAGATTTCATCTGTAACCCTGTGAACGTGACATCTGCATGTTAGACTCCAACAGCACAATTTTCTACATTAATAACATTAATTACTGAGATCTCTCGTCTTACCGGTAGTTGAAAAGGAAGAGGCAGGTGACAGCACCGAACATTAGTATTATAGTCATATAAAGTTTGAACTTCTCATATTCATCTTTGTATGCAAACCTGTTTTGGAAAACACAAAATCAGCAATTTTGTATTGGTAAATCTCTCTCCATTCAACGGACATGTTCACATCTGACTCACTTGGCTTGGTTGCTGAGGAGTGTGACATTGACATTTCCAAGGACCAAATTTAGGTACAGTCTGAAAAGAGAAGACAACAGTTTTAAGATAGTAGAAAAGCCTCAAAACCAAACCACACAACTGTGGTATTATACATATCGAAATGAAGAACTAAAACTCACCCGTTTTTCTTTGGCAAATAGGACTCCATGTCAAAAAATACATTTTGCCTTTCTTTAATTTGAACCTTCAGGTCATTTATCACCTCCGTTTCTTTTTCATTGCAAGTTTTCGTACACCTGTTTGCATCAGAAGAGAAAAAGGATCCGTTTCCGTCATCGTGAACGTATTGCTCAAGATCTTTAGCAACATCTGAAACTCGGCTCTTACTTATGAAGACTATGCTTGAGGTCTTTCAGGCCTTTTCTTTGTTTGCTTATGGCACTGCTGCATATCGCCTGCAGGTTTGTCAGCTCCTCCAGCTTCTGTCTGTAGACTTTGTGCGTTTCCTAAAATACAAAACACACTGGAAGTCAAAATAAAATCAGAATCGTTTCCCAATACATGCATGAATGACCTTTCAATGGGCACATCCATCCTCTGGATGCTCCATTTTAAGAATGAGGTATTTTGAACATGAGAAGGGCAATAAACACGGGCCAATCCTTTATACCAACTCTAACCAGGCCTGGTAAGACATGACCGCTGATTTTTAAAGGGGTCATATGATGCGGTTTCAAGTGGTTTTAATATATAATATTTAATGGTATTAATATATAACTATAAAACTATAGTTCTTTGATTTGTACCATAGTACTGAATATTTTTGCTCAAGGTTTTTACATGGTACACCAGGGTAATTAAAATAAATACCAGGGTACTACCATGGTATATATCCAAAAACAACAACAACAAAACCCCCATAGTATTACCTTTATACCTTGGCCTAAAAGGTACTTTATGTAGTATTCAAACCCCAGGAACTTCATGAACTTCACTGTCTAGAGCTTCACCCTCCTGTAATCTAACCCGGTCTATCACGAATCGATCATACGATAATTTTTACAGTTATGCAACAACTCTTGGTTAACATCGAACCTGGTTTAACCAGTTAAATTCGTGAAACTAACACCTTATTTATTTAAAGAATAAAATATATACACGGATATATTTATTCATTTAAATATGTTTTTAGAGAACTGATACTGGTTAAATAAAGATGTAACGTTACAGTAACAAAAGAAAATCAGTTCATCTGATGAGAGGCTAAAGCCTGTTAGCCGCGTCACAAACATCCAAAAGAGACGCATTTGCTTCCTAACTAACACAAGATTCATCTTTAGGCTATCGGAGCACAAATATAACACACATCCGTTCAGTTCAAACCTGTAATTGCTGATATTCTTGCTCTATTTCTGTCCATTCACTTTGACATCTCTCCAGTGACATTGTACTCGTCTGCGCTGGCGCTGCACTGCCGCACACTGCCGCTAGTTGGCGCGCTAGCAATTTATATAAGCTCCGCTTCTTCACCAGTCCACCAATCACAGGCCAGCATAAGATTCCGATGATGACGTCGCCACCTAATGACCGGGAGCGTCAGCGAACATAAATATTAGTCAAGGCTTGTTGCTAGGTTACCGTACACGAATTCTTTTGACAGGTCAGTCGAGATCGACCAGTTTAAAGTTTAAATATAATTTTTGTATTATATAATTAAGTGTTTTGGATGGTGAATGTGGTCACAGGTAAGATCTAAGTAGGCCTACTTTATGATTACCATATTCATCTGTTATTGTATGTATTTACATTTTTTTAAGTGCTACAAAAAGTACTATAGTGGCAGATACTAATATTTTAATGATAATAATCATATTTTATGTGCAGTATGCCCTTCTTGAAGAGACCCCAGACTACAGAACCACCTGTAAAACTCTGGGACAAAAAAGCCCAAAAATGTGGGCCGCATCACACTGTGTATTCTGTCAATGGAGATCAATACACAGGCGAGTGGATGGATAATAAGAAACATGGTAATATTTAATGGATTGAATATTTAATGGCATGTTTTAAACATTACAGGCCTTGAGGATCACAGTAAGAAGCCTGGCAGTTTTAATAGACAAGCCTTAATTTAATATACTTTGTTATTTAGATGTGTTCTGCAGATTACATTACACTATGTGTTCCTAGGAAACTCTGCTTTTCATTTACATTACATTTACATTTAGTCATTTAGCAGATGCTTTTATCCAAAGCGACTTACAAATGAGGACAATAGAAGCAATCAAAACTAGCAAAAGAGCTTGATTTGGCAGAATGATTTTCCCTCCAATAACAAAATGCTCCTGAACGTAGCTTTTACTCTGATAAGGAAAAGGGACACAGGTTTGGAAGAAAACAGGAATGATCTATGATGGGGACTGGAGGTGTGGAAAGAGAGAAGGCTATGGAACCCTGAGCAAGACTGACCCTCAAACCAAAGAGTATGTGAGGGTTTATATTGGTTCTTGGCGAAATGACAAGAAGGAAGTAAGTATCACACACTGTTTGTCATCATACGGTCCATAGTTTCCACATATAAATTGTCGGCCTTTCGCTCAAAGGGTGCTGGGACATATTTCTACAGTCCGTCTGCTTTCTATGAGGGGCAGTGGAAGGAAGATCAGAGGAGTGGATGGGGACAGATGCAGTATGAGAACGGGGAGCTGTATGAGGGAGATTGGCTGAAGGACAAACATCACGGACAGGGTTTGCTTCTGCTAGGTACGGACTTAAAACTGTTCACGAATGAGCCAGCCTGGTGGATCTCACTAAAACATATCCAGATCACTCACATTTGTCACAAAAAAAAAAAAATTATATAT
>NW_015536501.1:843842-848393 GCF_001515605.1 Sinocyclocheilus anshuiensis | reverse complement strand
AAATTTTTATTATATTTTTTTTTTTTTTTTTTTTTTTTTTGCATTAATAAACTGAAGCCCATTTTTAGGACAATTAACATAGCATTGTAACATTATTTTTAATGACAATTAAGTGCACATTCTTTATACAGAAAAAAAATGGAAATCAGCATAAAATCATAACCACAAACACTACAGATATATATACAATAATGCATACAGTCACGCGCGCACACACACACACACACACACATATATATAATTTAATGTCTAATGTCTATAATGTCTATCATAAATAATAAATTAAAATTTTTTATTTCGAATTACATTTTATTTAGATAAATGTATTTATATATCATATTTAATGATATAGTGTGTGTGTATATATATATATATATATATATACACGTATATATTAGTGTACATTAGTGCTGTCAAATCGATTAATCCAAAATAAAAGTTTGTGTTTCTGTAATATGTGTGTGAACTGTGTATATTTATATATAAATACACGCACATACATATACTAAGAAACACATACATATATTTAAGAAATGTTTACATGTATACAGGTGCATCTCAATAAATTAGAATGTAGTGAATTGGTGGGTTTTTGCTAAATGTGAGCCAAAATCATCACAATTAAAAGAACCAAAGACTTAAACTACTTCAGTCTGTGTGCACTGAATTTATTTAATACACGAGTTTCACAGTTTGAGTTGAATTACTGAAATAAATGAACTTTTCCACGACATTCTAATTTATTGAGATGCACCTGTATATATGTATTCATATTTATATGATTCATGGTATATAAATATAAATTACATATATTTCTTAAATATATACATGTATGTGTGTATATTTATAAACACAGTACACACACATATATTATAATACATAATGCATTTATATTTATATGAAATTATATTTAAGTTTATATTCAAATATTTAAGTTTGTATTAATGCATTTTTTGCATTATGGTCATTTGGCTTTTATATATCATAAATAATAATACGATTTTATTTAGCATTAAATTTTTTATATAATAAACATAAAAGATAGGAATTATCTTTTTTGCATTACGGTAATGAGAATTGGGGGGAAATGTTCTTAATTAAAATGATGTAATGCAAATAATCTTAATTGTCCTAAAAATTGGCTCAATTTTGTTCTTGCAGAATTTATTTTTGCGCTGTGAATTATTAACAAGACATTTTTTATCTTTTTTTGTAAAGCTAATGGAAACCGCTTTGTGGGCACCTGGAGCGACGGACAGAAAAACGGACACGGCAAGTTCTTCTACCTGGACAGAGGTCAGCTGTACGAAGGCTTTTGGGTTGACGGCGTTGCTAAGTGTGGAACCATGTCTGATTTTGGGAGAGAAGCAGCGGTTAGACCAACAGTGTATCCAATTCCCAAGGTAAATGATTAACACTGATGTTTGCTCATTTGCATGATTTCCATTTTAACAGTAATGCATGAAGCATTACCGAGAATACAAGCTTTCAGTCATAGGTTCTGACCACTGTAACAGCAAACAGCTCAGCTCGTTTTGTCAATTTGCATGGTTTATTACCTAATGCAGATTCAGAAACGTTGTGCATTACAGCTCTGCTTTTATGTCCAAAGGTTTGCCTACAGGATTCACAGGCTGTGCTGATAGATGCACGAGCATATTTCACTGAGGACAAGGAAAAATCAACAGAGACCACGATTCCAAATCATACCGTTGCTAGGCAATATGTACTTTGACAATATCCTGAAGTCAAGAAAGGCAGACTAGTGCAGTGAAATATGTTTGATCAAGCCCTCACTCACAATAAAAACACTATCACACGATACAAAAAAAGCTGTTGGCACATTATGCATCTACTAGTATTTAACAAAATGCTCATTTTGGCAAGAAATGCATGTCATACATGATATAAAAGAGCACAAAAAGGTGTTTGGTTGCAGTTGGTTTGAGTAAGACTTTAATTAAAATGTATAAAACTGTGAGTTTTTAATTTCCAGCACACGCCGTGCACTAATAAAAAGAGCTTCTGAATCAAACTTTACACACAACATAGATATTATTTCACATACTTTGGAAAAAAAAAATCATTGTATTTCAATTTGGCAATACTGAACATGTAAATTAAATGTTGTTTTAGTCATTTTCGTCAATGCTGCTGATGTAACTACATGCATAAACGGCCCTCTGCTTAATAAACATGTTGTTTAAAATGTGTTCGTTAGCATAATCGCACAATCCTGCCAGCTCTTTAGCCGTGACAGCTCTAAGCACTTGTGTCCAACTTCAGAGTGAACAGAGGCCCTTTTAATGGGAAGCCGTTTCAAATACAACCAAAAAATGTCAAGACAAACATATTGATAAAGTGCCTTTGTTTCTTCCAAAATGTGCTCATTCAGGGGGTTCATTTGGGGGAAAAATGGAGTTTGAATAAGACTCTGATTTTTGGTTGATTCAGCTGTTCAACAGCGAAGCCATGATTCAAGCGGACATAAAAGTGTCCCCTGCACTGTAATAACTTCAAACAAGCCTCTGATCAGTGTTTAAATTTTTTTTTTGTAATATAAACTCATGTCTGTAAGAATGTAGCTTGCCTTGTGTGAAAATAACAACCTGTTGTAAGTAACAGAACTGGCACAGCTGCCATACTGAAATAAAGGATTTTCCCTGTGGTGAATTAAAGGAACAGTTCACCAAAAATGAAAAATTTAAAATTTACTCAACCTCAGGTCATCCGAGATGTAGATGAGTTTGGAGCAGATTTTAGAAATTTAGATCAGAGAAATTTAGTATTACTTCATTTGCTCACCAATGGATCCTCTGAAGTGAATGGGTGCCGTCAGAATGAGAGTCCAAACAGCTAATTCACACCACTCCAGTCTATCAATAAACGTCTTGTGAAGTGAAACATATTACTTTAAATGGTTGCTTCTTGCCAAAATACAAGTCCATAATCCATACTAACGCTTCCTCCAGTGAAAACATCTATCCCCTATTGTCCTCTCACATAAAAATTCACTGACATATTTGTTTAGACCTGTTTTGATTTGTAAACGGTGCTTGATCTGTGCATATTTCTCTCCTTATTCAGATGACTTTTCACTGGAGAAAGCAATATTATGGAGAAAGGACACATATTATAGTAATATTTGTAGTTTAAAACGTCTTAACAATGGATTACTGTGATGTTTTTAATCAGCTGTTTGGACTCTCGTTCTGACGGCACCCATTCACTACAGAGGATCCACTGATGAGCAAGTGATGCAATGCCGAATTTCTCCAAATCTGTTCAGATGAAGAAACAAACTCAAATACACCGCTGATGGCCTGAAGGTGAGTACATTTTCAGAAAATGTGAATTTTTGGGTGAACTATTCCTATAAGAACAGAAAAAAAATGAAAAGAAAATCTCCATAAAACATGCAGTGCATGCTTTCACAGTTTTGACTGGTATTAGTAAACTATTACTACTATATTAGAAAATCTAGCAGAAACAGTGGACAAATTCTCAACACATATAAAACTGGACACTTTGGTGTCCACATGCAACAGATAGATCAATACTACGGTCGAAAATACAGTGTGTTGCAACACCTGACAAACCTAAAACATTAACAGAAGCTCTTTCCCAAACTCAAAACTAGGGGTAAAGGGAACTGGGAGACTGTAAGGTAGACGCCTCCCCTCGATGGTCCAGTTCGTTCTGTAAGTCCTCCAACTCTTCTAACTCTTGAAACTGCCTGTCGGTTTTGTGGCTGACCAGCGAGCGGTAGAAATGCACAGCGAAGATGATAAAAACCAAGCCGAAAGGGACCATGATGGAGGTAGACGTGATCGCAGCAGCCACCCCGGCGGATATAGTACCGTTTTTCTGGTCCTTCGGCTTAATGGGTAAAAACTTGACCCAGCACAGCAGGACCACCTCGGCCAGGAAGAGCAGCGTTCCAATGACTGTGGAAAAAGCCCAGGCCAGCTCGATGTGGCAATGCATTCTCTCGTGCGGAGACTCCTTCACAGAGTTGAGGTTGTGCACGTTGCTGACCGCTTCGATGTTGGGCAGAATGCAGGTGCTCACCATGAGGGCGAACAGGTGGACGGCCACCAACACAGTGGTGCAAGCGCTGAAAGCGATGAGCAGTCCTGGGGGATAGTCATGATTGGTGTCCAGCTGTACTTCCACCATGGCCACCTGTGGAATGAAAGGAAAACACAGGTAAAATACAGTCCTTGAACCCAACAAATATTGTACTGTAATATCAGTCATTATAATGAACAAAAAAAACACTATCATTCATTTTGAGTGAAATTTTTTTAACTGATTCTCTACTCCATAAATTGAAATTTCAACACCATTTGGCAGAAAACCTTACTGTGCTGACAAAATAAAAAATTGTATGTACCACGAAATATATTAAATGTTGCTGGCTATAAATAGAGTAATACACTATAATTAAAAATAAAGATAAATTATATATAAAATCATTTACATTTATTTATTAGTAGTAATAAATATGTATATAATAATATGTAAATAAATACCATTTAAATATTTGTG
>NW_015536501.1:842190-843520 GCF_001515605.1 Sinocyclocheilus anshuiensis | reverse complement strand
CAGATATAAAATAAAAACGTTTGTAAAATTGATCACATTTTTAAGATGATCTATCTATCTATCTATATGGAAAGTGTTATACGTAATTCTAAACATTTTTTTTAAATTTGATTTGAATATTTTTCAAGCTTTTATACACAAAGAATTATTTTTAAACAAATAAAGAATAATTACATTAAACGAATCTTGCATGTAGGTTTTAAGAAGATTTGAACGTGAATGTAAAGTTGTACATGTGCAAATGAAATTGTAAGACGTCTCAAGAATAGGTCTGGCACTGAATTAAAGTGCACTGCAGTGGAAGACTCAAGAAGTTGTTGAGATTTTTTTTGCTGCATCCGGCGTTATGCTTCTCGTGATGCTCTTTATATACATAAATTATATACAAAACTGCTGATTTTTACCAAGTAAAAATCTAGCTGAGCATTAGCACGAGCTAAACAACTGTGGCTGTCAGTTTGTGATTGCAGATGCATCATAGACTCGAGTCATGCGCGTTTTAAAGCCAAAATATTCGCTTAAACTTACACAACACTATTAAACACGCGCTTTCTCTTTAACGACTTTAACGTGTTTATACCGCCGGTGCAAACTGAACATCCACAGCACTAAAGAAACAGACGCGAAAAACAACTCACCATTGCGAAACCGGATAAAAGAGCAGACGTGCGACTGGACGCTTTGAGTTTGGCTCTGCTCAGATAAAGCTTTCTCCAGGACAGAGCCTGCAGAGAATGCTCGTTCCGACTCATGTTCATCCGAGCGGAGATTGTGAGAAACTATCCGAGAGATTCAGCGGAGCCGGAGCCGGAGCCGGAGCATTGCGCTGGGTTAATGGTGAATCTCCAGCGCTGCGCCTGAACGAGACAGTCAGCTGGCTTGCTCAAGTGAAACTGGATGCATCGCGAAGGCATTACCCACAAGCCTTCGCGACAACACATGAAACTGAACGATAGATGTATTTGCCTCAAAATTAAGAACAAACAAAGCTGTTTTGCCACTTTTCTGGGAAATTATTTCTCTTATTGGCGTGTGAACATAACAGAATCGATGTAGGTGAATATTTTGTATTGAATACTTTCTTAACAAAATATAATAATAATTATTATTATTATAATATATTTATTTGAATATTTATTATTATTATTGTAAAATTATTTGTAAATGGCTCTTTTTTAAATGTAATTTCATATGTATGCACATGCACGTTTTTAAAAACATTTTTTTCTCATACAAATATAATTTAATTTTAGTTAAAAATCATTTAAAGGGGTCATATGATGCTGCTAAAAAGAACATTATTTTGTGTATTTGGTGTAATGAAATGGGT
>NW_015536501.1:841416-841645 GCF_001515605.1 Sinocyclocheilus anshuiensis | reverse complement strand
GCTCTGATTGGCCAGCTATCTAGTGCGTTGTGATTGGCCGAATACCTCAAGTGTGTGACGGAAATGTTATACCCCTTACCATATTGTGATGATGCCCTGTCCGGCCTGAGCGTAACATAAAACCATGTCTGCATTTGTGATCGGAGAAATGACAAACAACAAGTGCAACTCGCGTTTGAATCGTCAGTGGCAAATTCTTTAAATATAAAAAAACATACTTACAGTCTTT
>NW_015536501.1:807798-840981 GCF_001515605.1 Sinocyclocheilus anshuiensis | reverse complement strand
TTTGTTGTTTCTCCTTGCTATATTAGCAAATATTCACATTTTGATAAAAAACTTTTTTTACTTCTATAAAAATATAATTTTATTTTAGTTGTCATTATTCATTATTAAAAACTTTTTTTTTGTCATATATTGCTTTTTGTATATATATATATATATATATTGCAATATAAGCAAATATGCACATTTTGATGTCAACTAGTCACCATTAGATTTCTAAAGTAATTAGTAAATAATAAGTATATAATAATAATAATTATACTACTACTACTACTACTAATTATTATTATTATAATTATTATTTTAAATAGTCATTGGTGAAGAGTTAACATAATTTGGGGACAACTTTAAGTTTTTTGTATTAAAATAAAAATAAATTATATTAAATATGACGATATTATCTGTTAAACCTTACATATTTTTTCATAGAATGTCCCAAATAATTGTGATTTAAAGAGAGCCGATTATGCATACGTATTTCTATTGTAACTGAGGCTATAACGTGTGGATGTAATATTAAAAGATGTTTAGTTACTGTTGCACTGGCAAGTGTCTTGTTGATGAAGCACATATGCGCGAGCATAGCTGCTGCAGCGCGCGCGTGCCAAAGAGAAGAAAGAAAGAGCAATTCTGACTCCTCAAAAAACTATTTCTGTGTGTTTAAAAAAATCACACCAACCATTCCGATAACAACTCAGAAAAAAATCGGCTGTTGTTTCGACCCCTCATTAACACGATCCGCGTGACGTTCCTGCAATGTTTTGATTCTGTTGACCGTGACGTCACGGTGCACTTCACAAAAATGGTTCCTACTTAATTTTCTATACAAGCAATCAAAGTGTGCACAACTTTACGCGTTAAATATGGTCCAAATACATCGCTGAGGGAATTAACGCGGTCGAAAGGCTCGGACATGGAGGCGTGTGCGGAATCCGGACGCAAACTGGTGTGTAGTTGAAGCGGTCCTCTCAAAGACTCGTTTTAAATCGGGAATTTCAGCCTCACATCGATATGCATTGTGTTTAGTGGCCTGAATCGGGGAGAATCACTGCGATACGAGAATTAGAGCGACGTACGCCACATTAATAGGTTAAATGCAATACGCTCGTAATGGTAAACAGGAAAGGACACGTTTCATAATATTACGAAGAGAGCAAGATGCTCCATATACAGACGCTCGTGCGAGACCGCACACATTGTTGCCCCGCGACCCTCGTGTCTAATATTCATCGGGAAGTTTGAACTCGTTCACGCTGATTTGACATGTATTAATTATATAACAGCTGTAAGATGGTCGACGATTAAGGCCTGGATGTCAATCATGGAATTTGACATTCGTGCAAATGATATAACATCCCAGCCCAGCGTTATATCTCATATCCGAGCACAGAATGAGGCAGGGGTTCTTCATCCTCATCTTCTTCATGTGTTGTTTTCGTCCAGCGCTCGATGTGCAGAAAGATGTACGATGAGAACGAGGACTTGTCAGATGTGGAGGAAATCACAAACATCAGGGGCTTCAGCGTGGAGGACAAACTTGAGAGCAATTCATACAACAGCGAATTTGTTCAGTATATGGAGGGAAAAGGTACTTTGTTGGGGTGTATATTGCTTATTAGTGCAATTCATATTGATTATATTCTTAAATATTGGGGTTTTTGTTCTCCTGTTGGCATCTGCAAATATAAGTTGTACTTATAGTTGTGCTCATAATTTGATATTAAATGGTTGATATTTAAGGCGTAGTTCGCCCAAAAATGAAGATTCTGTCACTATTTACTCGCCCTCAAGTTGTAGCAAACCTGTACGAGTTTTTTCTGTTATTGAACATAAAAGATGATATTTTGAAGAATAGCTTAGGGTAGGGTAGCTTGGTCCCCATTGACTTCCATAGTATAGGAAAATACTATAGAAGTCAATGGGGACCAGAAACTTTTTGGTTACCCACATTCTCCAGAATATCTTCTTTTGTCTTAAGCAGCAGAAAGAAACTCATACAGGTTTGGAACAACATTAGGGTGAATGCAATTGAAATTGTATTTGTTAATGGATTAGTTTTAGTGGATAGTGAAAGAAAAACAGCCAACAAGTGTCCAGAATTCATATGTCATAATAATGAATAATAAGGTGTGTCTAAAGTCTTGGTTGTATCTGAAACACCCCTTTCTTTACAGTTATTACTTGTGTTATTCACATGCTCTCCATTTTAAAATCCAGGGATTTGGTTTTAAAAACAGTTAACTTTTATACCATCCTAGATTTTTCTTATGAATATGTTCAGAGGGAGGCACTGCGAACTCCGCTCATATTTAAAGCCAAAGATGGACTGGGAATTAGGTAAGAGCAAGGAAATCAGTTTTATTTCACATATTTCTATACATTTTACATTGTGAATCGCTCATCTGAATTGTTTAATGTACAACAGGATGCCGGATCCAGAATTTACTGTAAGTGAAATCAAGGGTTTGGTTGGTAAGTACACTATTACTTTTTTTTTTTTTGATTGATTGATTGAATAGTGACTGTACTCAGTCAAAAGCAGTAAAATATTTTGATAACTTTGCATGCTTTGTTTTCATTTTCATTGTCTGGGACTTTTATTGTGTTTTCTCTGTTTTATATTGCCAATATCTAATCAGGCCTTGCATAATCCACGAACAGGACAATGTTCTGCAGCTGTATTATGAAACTAAACACATGCATGGTGCATGTGTCTGTTCTTTATGCTGGTATTATGAAGAGTACATATGCATTTGTTTATCTAGCTGATCAATTTGATGTTGTCATACACATATACACAGTCCATCTTACTCCTTTTTAGGGTTGAGGAAGTACATAAACTGTCTGAGCCTCATATTTATTCACAGATTTATGGCCTGTACGTTGATTTATGTTGCTGGTAAATAACTTTGTAATTACCTGTGTATTAAGAGGGTGATTAATCTTAAGTCAAAAACAGTAAGGAATATTTATTGGCTGTACTCTCTTGAAAATAAAGGTTCCAGTTAGATCCAAAACGTTTAAACTTAGTTATATAACTTCACAGCAAGACCTGCTCAGAAAATACAAAAAAATGGATTAAAGGGGTCATATGATGCTTTTTTAAAGATCATTATTGCCGTTTTAGGGGGGCGTGGCAGAGTCTTAACTTTGATAAAGAATATCTCTTTGGGTTTGTGACTTTAGTCTTTGCAACTTCAGGGATCTTATCTATGCACAATCAGCTTGTAACACTCCAAAGAGAAAGGAAAACTTAAGTGAAGTGACGTGACGTGACTTGAACTTGAAATCGCATCATATGACCCCTTTAATAACAACCTTTACGTCCTCTAGTGATGATACCATGCAACTGCAACTCAAGGCCAAGGCATGTGTATCTGAGTCCTTAAAAAACTGAAACTTTCTTTTCATAATGTTTTTAAATAAGGTACCTATGAAAGCCTGTTCTGCCACGGAATAAAAACATAAAGAAGAATTGTTTTTTGTTTTTGTTTTTAAATAAGAAAAAGTCAGAATTGTGAGATGTAAACTCAAAATACTCCAAATTCGGAGTTTATATCTCACAACTCTCGACTTTTTTTCTCAGAATTGCAAGAAACAAAGTTGCAATTTTTTGGTTTGGCAGAAACAAGATTCCTAGCTTCCTTAATCCATTACCAGTATAATTAATCTTACTTTAGAAACGGATTGAAAAGAAAGATTTCTTAGAAAGAACTTCTTATGATGGAGAGTGGTCAAGTGTTTGTTTCTGCATGGATGTTCAGGCAGCAGGCGGGCTGTTGACGTGATGGACGTTAGCACACAGAAGGGCTCAGAGATGAGCATGGCACAGTTTGTCCGCTACTATGAGACGCCCGAGGATGAACGTGACAAGCTGTTCAATGTCATCAGCCTGGAGTTCAGTCACACCAAACTGGAGAATTTAATCAAGAGACCCACTGTAGTAAGATTTGTTTAGTTGATTTGTCGCCTTTCAACATTCACTTTCTCTAAAACGCACAGTTACCATTTAAATATGATTTAAAATGACACTGTTAAGGCAAATCTTACTACTTCAAAGTATTATGCATGTCAGTGAGTGTGAATGTAATTGAGTAGATGAGAGCAGAGATACTAGTAATAAATGAATTAGTAATATCAAGTCAAATAAATTAGTATTGATATTTGCGCATGCAGTTCAATCTTAATACCTTTATGCAAAGTAAATCAAATCAAACATTTTTCCCAGCTATCTCTCTTGCAATCGTTGTATACGTGACCCTGGGCTACAAAACCAGTCACAAGGGTCAATAGCTGAATAAATAAGCTTTCCATTAATGTATGGTTCGTTAGGTTAGGACAATATTTGGCTGAGATACAGCTATTTGAATATCTGGAATCTGCGAGTGCAAAAAAATACAAATATTGAGAAAATCACCTTTAAAGTTGTCCAAATGAAGTCCTTAGCAATGCATATTACTAATCAAAAATTAAGTTTTGAGATATTTACGGTAGGAAATTTACAAAATATCTTCATGATCTTTACTTAATATCCTTATGATTTTTGGCATAAAAGAGAAATCGATAATTTTGACCCATACAATGTATTGTTGGCTATTGCTACAAATATACCTGTGCTACTTATGACTGGTTTTGTGGTCCAGGGTCACATATGAGTTCACGTTTGTTTTATTTGGTAGAAATATTATAAAAAATATGTGATGAATATTTGAAGTAAAGTTCAAATAAAAACAAATATTATCTTAAAAACAAATTTTAGTTAGTTGGCAAGTCAGTATATCTAATTTTTAGTTTGTTGAATCACTAAAATTACCTACTGGATATAAATAAAAACTAAAACGTGAAATAAAAAAATAAACCTAAATGGTAATATTTAAAATAAACAAGAACTAATACAAAGGACAAAAACACATAACAGAATTACTATAAATTGAAAAAGAATTAATATGAAACTCAAAGTATAATAACAAAAGCTACTTACAAATTTTAATAACTATAATAGTATATCAATAATACTTAAATAATGTTCTGCTGATATTGTCACACGCAAAGGGCAACTGTTAATAATAAAGTGTGGAAGTTAGAATTTCAGTTATTGTTGTAAATTAATGTAGTTGTTAAGCATTTAAAAACTTCCTTTGTCTCTTTGGGTTTTAATGTTTATTATGCCCGTTGCTTTAATTTTAATGTATTTCTGATTGTCTTTAGGTGGATCTGGTGGATTGGGTGGACAATATGTGGCCGCGGCATCTTAAACAGAAACAAACCGAAGCCACAAATGTCATGTCTGAGATGAAATATCCCAAAGTTCAGAGGTAATATTTTTTCATTTTCGAAAACGATTAGGAATAGACCTTTTTCAAAGACTGTGATGACACATTCTCACAGTTATTACCATTGAAAAAAATCTAGCAGTTTTTAAATTTCAGTTTTTAAAAAAAAAATGTAATGGGGGTCAAAGATGTTAAGATGTCCGCATCAAAATAAATTTACAAAAGTGATTTTATGTCCATAGAAAGCACATTAAATGCAAGTAAAGTGTCTACATTTAAGGTTTCAAATAAGTTTTTGAAGAATAAAATGTCAAAATTTGGTTGAAATAATGTTCCATTGTCATTCAGTTGTAGTTCACACTTATAGTTATGTAAACATTCAAACAACATGCTTATTCTGACCTGTACGTATTAAAATATATAAAAGAATAAGTGAACATATTAAATTTTATTGGGCTTTAAATGAGTAAAAAATTCTTACTGACAAATGGGCAAAACCTAGGATAGTGGCAAATTTACAAAATGTAAAATAACAACTAATTAGTGTTTGGGGTGAAAGTAATTAGTTTTTTTAATATGTTATAAATTTATTTTTGTTGTAAATATGCCTGACAAGCAGTGTTGGGGGTAACGCATTACAAGTAACGTGAGTTACGTAATCAGATTACTTTTTTCAAGTAACTAGTAAAGTAACGCATTACTTTTTAATTTACAAGAGAATATCTGAGTTACTTTTTCAAATAAGTAACGCAAGTTACTTTTTTCCAATTTATTGATTGACAGCTCTCCTGTCCTGTCTCCTGTTGAGAGAAATCAGATGTTACTGCAGTTCTAAAATAAATATATGAATATGCATTAACTATATTTACCAAAAATAGAACTTTTTTATTTTAAAAACAAAGCAAGTCCTGTCCAGATTTAAAAGGTAACGCAAAAGTATCGTAACACATTACTTTCCATAAAAAGTAACTAAGTAACGTAATTAGTTACTTTTTTATGGAGTAACGCAATGCATTACTTTTAAAAGTAACTTTCCCCAACACTGCTGACAAGATTGTTACAGTGAATGACATTTTAGTGGGTGTCTTCTGTAAATCAGGGGAAAATGTATGATATTTATTTTTTGCTCAGAAAAACCAAAACAAAAATACAATTACATTAAACAGAAAACGTTTTAATTTAAAAAAAATTTTTTTTTTTGGAAAAACAACAATTTAAAGCAGTATTGTTTTTAAAAAGTAACTAAGTAACGTAATTAGTTACTTTTTTATGGAGTAACGCAATGCATTACTTTTAAAAGTAACTTTCCCCAACACTGCTGACAAGATTGTTACAGTGAATGACATTTTAGTGGGTGTCTTCTGTAAATCAGGGGAAAATGTATGATATTTATTTTTTGCTCAGAAAAACCAAAACAAAAATACAATTACATTAAACAGAAAACGTTTTAATTTAAAAAAATTGTTTTTTTTTGGAAAAACAACAATTTAAAGCAGTATTGTTTTTATGCTTAAACCCTTTTTCGCCTTTGACCCATGAACATTTGTATCACTATACTACAGTTAAACACTAGTTAATGCTGCTGTGAGCGCGTTTCTAATATAGAAGCTGAGGGAGTGATGGCAAATTTGACATCTTTCTCTCTTCTGACTGACATAAGCAATCTCTCAATATTTTTTCCTCTTTTGTAAAGTAATAGAGACCTCATTGTTTTTTTTGTGTTAGTATTAGAGCAAAAGGAAATGCTAAAATTATATTTATTGTAGTTTCTGTTCACTACTATAGAAGTTTATCCAACTATAACAACAACTGCTTCTGAGAACCCCAGACATGTGAAAAGGGGTCATTGCTTTTTCCCCGTTTTTTTCCCAGAGTGTGGCCTGAGAAATTGCAGATTCTCTAACAAGTTAGGCTCTGTAAATAGCAATAAAGAGCTGGAGAGAAGAAGAAAACTTAGATGTGACTCTCTTTCAGTGGCATTTGGAGAGGGGGATTTTTGTAATGTTATGCGCATGTTTCAATGTAATGCAAGTTGTATTACACATTTAAGGTTTTGTTGTTTTTCTGTCTGCTCCGATTTCCCTTCAGGAAGTATTCTGGCTTTCAGAATGACTTGTTGAGTCAATCTGAAAACTGTTCTCTGACATCCTGCATTAGTCAAAGATGAGGTCTGCTCATTTCCCACAGTCCCTTGCTTTGCTCCTCGGTGCATGCTGCGCATTTCTTTGGCCTGCAGCTGGCTGTGACTCCATCAGGTTGCTAGGCAGCACACACTTCTAATGCGGAGAAGAGGCGGGTCTTCACGGGCTGCTGCAGGATCCCAATGAATCCTCCTCAGCCAATCAGAGTATCGCATAGGAGTATTTCCTGCACAGGAAAGCCCACTCTCGCTCTCTTTCTCTCTTTATCTCACTTTGCCTTTGACTCCCTCCTCCTGACTCTCTGTATTCATTGAGCTCTTTTATAAAGCAAGAACTCAGCGCTACAAGTCAGTTCAGTTCTGTTCTTTTGAGTCACATGGGCAGATGTCAGAACGGCGAAGTGCCTCAAATGGGGATGAACATCTATTGGGTATGTGTTTTATTTCATTGCAAACTATGGTGCGATAATGTACATAATCCTTAAGAGGTCCCGTTAGGGTTTGGTATAGTCTGCTCAACTTTCTTTGCTACTTTTATGAAAGGGTGACCAATAATTTGTGGTCATTCCACTTATGGTTATGCGGTCTGCTGTAATAAATGTTTGTGAGGGTTGCATGTGTAGTCTGAAATGTTAAAAGCTCACTCAGCGTGTTTGTGCACATCAAGGTTCTAGTTTTGTTTTGGCTGCTTTGGTGCATCATCCCCCTCACTGACTGCTCTGTGGGATGGATGACACGGGCTGCAACGGTCACTGTTTTAGTTACTAAATACACAGTTTGAGATAGCTGTGTTCATATCACAGAATTATTGATTGCATTTCTTTCTGCTTTGGTGTGATTATTCATGTATATAGTTATAGAATAAAAAATGCTGCTCAGGTAGCCTGAAAATGCAATTCTGCACAAAAATAAAAGGAGATGTGAACAACCATAAATAAAGAGTCAGATTTAAATATTATATTATTTAAATATAATGTATAATATTATATTTGTTTACTGTTTGACATGGGGTACATTTTATATTAATATACAATATTTTAAAATAAAATATAAAACAACAAAAATATTTCAGATTCATGTTAATTTTGTTTTTATCATATTTTATTAATATTGAAATACATTATTTTTATTAATATTAAAGTTCTATTAATGGAGTAATTTTTATATTAAAGTTATACATGTTTTTTTAAAGAATAAAATTTCATAATCTTACATTTGTATTTTAATTATATTTTAAAAATAAATGCTTTTTATTCATATAAAAATTCTATTATGTTTCACATGGGGGTCATTTTTATATTAAAGTTGTACTTTAAAAAAAATATATATCAATCTTACATTTGTATTTTAATAATATTTAAAAAAAATTTTTTTTTAAATATTAAAATTCTATTAATATATGTTTCACATGGGGTCATTTTTATATAAAAAAAAAACAAACAAAAATATTTCAATGTTAAATTTATTTTTATAAAATTTTATGAATAATTTAAAATGATCTTCGTGAAAACAGTCTTGTAATCCATAAGAACGGTCAGACTGCATTATTAGTCCTTTGTGTGGGTACTATGTAGTCAATGATTATTTATTCATAACCTTTTATTTAAGAGCTCCAGTTATAGGATGTAACCTCTGAGGGTTAAGGTTGCTAACACCTAAGGTGTTACCTTCTGCAGCCTGCAGTCAATTAGTGCTTTTGCCTGGTTTGTATTATGGAAAACATCTGGATCTAAAGTGCTTGCTGTGCTTGTGTGTTGATGCTGTAACATATGATGTCATCTCCAGTGACATCATCTGACATTTACACTGCCAGAACGTCAGCTGGCACAGTCTGATGGGCAAAGATACCACATGCGAAACCATCTGGTAATACTTAACCGGTCAGTTACATGTCTAAACGTCGTGGAATCCATACTTTGGTGACCCTAAATTTAGAAGTCTCATTTGTCAGGCCCTCAACCATCTGGGTTTGCGCCTAAATTGATGCCTAATCATTTTTTAGTTCACGATGCCCTGCGGTGAGAGATGCCTTTTGCTCATTAGAGCTAACTGATTTCTTCGCCGCCGCCTTCTCCCGGCTCAGTGGGGCAGATTTTACCCAGACACCGAGGCAGTTTGGGGTTTGATTAATTTCGCTCCTTGCTAAAGGCTGTGGATGACAAATGCATAAGCCACAAATAGCTTCCATCCCTGTTCTGCTGCTGAGATGGCTTTATCTGAAACAAACCCACGTCCGTGACTATCATTCTGTATGTTCCGAGAGAGAAATTAACTTTGATTTATTGCTTAAAATAATACGGAAACTATTTGTTTGAAGTCATAATATTGTGCTGTGCTTTGATAACGCTGTTGATTGAGAAGGGGAAATTCCACTGTATATGGTTTTGAAGGAAATATTCATTTTGAGTTGGGAGTTGAACATTCCTATGCTGTGGTTACTCCCAGTTGCAGATACAGTCATCTTTGTCAGGACTTAGAAACCGCATTAGGGATTTATCGTTCTTCTCTATTTATGCAGATGTTGCGAATCACCCTTGTACTTTCCCTGTTTCTCTCTTTCTGTAGATACTGTCTGATGAGTGTAAAAGGCTGTTTCACTGACTTCCACATCGACTTTGGCGGCACATCAGTATGGTACCATGTCTTCAAAGGAAGGAAGGTAAGTGTTGGATAGTTAGTAGTGCTTTTATTATTATTATTGTCCATATTTGGGGGTAGCGGTTTGTTTATGCTATTACTTTGGAAGCAATAATGATTTTCTGCAGGATTGACTTTGCTTGTGATCTGTGAAGATCAGGTATCTAGAGGCCCTGTAAATGAATCTCTTCCCTGTTTGCATTGTTGCATCGCCGCTGGAGGGTATCAAATAATATCCGCTCAGAAAGGTCAAACAAGAGTGCTGGTGTGTGCAAGAAAGACGAGAGTGACACATGTATGACTAAAGGAACTTCTAGGAAGAGTTGTAGGAGTTTATCCCTGTTATGTAATCCTCCTGCTTTCACCAGAGAATTGAACCTATTTCACTTGCAAAGAAATTGCAAGGTCGTCAACTAGGGCTGTGCAATTAATCGCATGCGATTGTCATGCGCATCTCGTCAGTAAAGCCAGTAAACAATTAGGCAATATCGCATTCATTATGGCAGATCGAATCACCTGAGATAACGGCTCTGTGTAGTAAATGCCGCTCCATCTGAAAGCAGGCGATGGAGATTTACTACTAATCACGGAACCGGCTTTACTGACGAGATGCGCATGACAATCGCATGAGATTAATTGCACAGCCCTATCGTCAACTTAGTAACTCACATTTTTAGTCATACAACATACAGTGGGGGTCCAAATGTCTGAGACCATTTGTGAAATGCTTTTACAATTTTATATTACATACTTTGGTAACACTTTACAATAAACGTCCTTATAGTTTATTCTTCTTAAGCATTAATTAATCATAGTTCATGTTAATTGCAACATGTACTAATACATTTTTAAAATCAAAACTTTTGTGGGTTAATATTATTTAATGAACCTGAACAATCCTGAAGATTACAGGCTCTGTACAGTTGGGGTTGTCTGCTCTGTGTGAGAAAAATATTCTTGGGAAGATGATACATCTCACATTTTGTACCCAGAATTTGAACTGCTCTCCTCAGGCAGACGATATAGAGTGCCCAAGTGGAGGACTGTTAGAGCTTCTAGATCTTTTGTTTCAAATTCAGTTCAACACTTATTTGAAACATAGAGATAAAGGTGTACCATGAAGTTTAAATATTATATTTTAATATATGAAGAAATGGTGTACTGTTAATGCCCGGGTTTTGTTGTGGTTGTGTTTGTTGTTGTGATGTTTTATTTGATCAGTTTTTGTCCTGATGTCTTATATAAATTGTCTGTTTGTGAGGTTGATGCTGCATAAATTGCCCTGTGAAGGGACAAAGATATTACTACTAGTACTACTACTAACAATGAACAGGTGTATTTTTATTAACTAATATTAACAAATATTCATAATGTAACAAATGTATTGCTAATTTTTAGGTAAAGGAAGGTTATTATAAAGTGTTACCCACATTTTATTATTAGCAAATATTATTAGTAACAATTACAAATTTCCTAAGAAATTTAAATTGCAGACTAGAAATAGTAAAGCATTATCTTAATTTTGTCATAACGTTTTGTTTTTAATTTTTAGAAATCCTGAAACTTTCTGATGATTTCCAAGTTTAAATAATAATAATAAAAAAAAATTCAACCCAATTTATATGCCTGCTTATTAAGTCAGTTTGTAGACATAGTCTTTTGTTGAATTTTTATTATTTAATACAGTTTTGTATTATAGATTTTATTATTATCAAGAATGTAAGTGAAGATTTCACACTTGCCACCTGGAAATCTTCATAAGTTTATGTCATATTGTTTCTTTGTTTTCGTGTTAATGTTTAATGTCCTTAAACTTTGTACTTTATTTATTTCTTGGTATAAATGAAAACAATGGGTCAGACTTTTGAACCACACTGTCTGCTTGTGAATAAATGGAAGAGATAAATAACTTACACATAAAGGATTAATGCTGACACGAGTTTGTGAATTTGGGGTTGTCTGCTCTGTGTGAGAAAAATATTCTTGGGAAGATGATACATCTCACATTTTGTACCCAGAATTTGAACTGCTCTCCTCAGGCAGACGATATAGAGTGCCCAAGTGGAGGACTGTTAGAGCTTCTAGATCTTTTGTTTCAAATTCAGTTCAACACTTATTTGAAACATAGAGATAAAGGTGTACCATGAAGTTTAAATATTATATTTTAATATATGAAGAAATGGTGTACTGTTAATGCCCGGGTTTTGTTGTGGTTGTGTTTGTTGTTGTGATGTTTTATTTGATCAGTTTTTGTCCTGATGTCTTATATAAATTGTCTGTTTGTGAGGTTGATGCTGCATAAATTGCCCTGTGAAGGGACAAAGATATTACTACTAGTACTACTACTAACAATGAACAGGTGTATTTTTATTAACTAATATTAACAAATATTCATAATGTAACAAATGTATTGCTAATTTTTAGGTAAAGGAAGGTTATTATAAAGTGTTACCCACATTTTATTATTAGCAAATATTATTAGTAACAATTACAAATTTCCTAAGAAATTTAAATTGCAGACTAGAAATAGTAAAGCATTATCTTAATTTTGTCATAACGTTTTGTTTTTAATTTTTAGAAATCCTGAAACTTTCTGATGATTTCCAAGTTTAAATAATAATAATAAAAAAAAATTCAACCCAATTTATATGCCTGCTTATTAAGTCAGTTTGTAGACATAGTCTTTTGTTGAATTTTTATTATTTAATACAGTTTTGTATTATAGATTTTATTATTATCAAGAATGTAAGTGAAGATTTCACACTTGCCACCTGGAAATCTTCATAAGTTTATGTCATATTGTTTCTTTGTTTTCGTGTTAATGTTTAATGTCCTTAAACTTTGTACTTTATTTATTTCTTGGTATAAATGAAAACAATGGGTCAGACTTTTGAACCACACTGTCTGCTTGTGAATAAATGGAAGAGATAAATAACTTACACATAAAGGATTAATGCTGACACGAGTTTGTGAATTATTAATTTCAAAGAAGAAAAATCATATCCCAGTTTAGAATCACACCTGCATTGCTCTCTCTCTCTCATATGTTCTCCAGGTCTTCTGGCTGATTCCTCCAAGCCCACACAATCTGTCTCTGTATGAGGACTGGGTGCTGTCAGGCAAACAGAGTGATTTCTTCCTGGGTGACCGGTCAGACGGCTGCCAGCGAGTAGAGCTGAAACAGGGCTACACGTTCTTCATCCCTTCAGGTGACGCACTGAGCTTGAGTGCATATAATTAAGGAAACCGGAAGAGGATGGTAGTGGCAATGCCAAGGTCACAGGTTCAATTCCCAGGGAATGCATGAACTGATGAAATGTGTACCTTGAATCCAACGAAAATCGCTTTGGATAAAAGTGTCGGCCAAATGCTGCACTGTAAATTTAATTTCGGTTACTGTTTACTCACCTTCATGTCGTTCCAAACCCACATGCTGTTTTCTGTGAAACCCAAATGGAGAAATTCTGAAGAATCTTTGTGACGCTCTTTTCAATACAACAACAGTTCTTGGTCATTGATCATGTCCGTCAAGCTCTAAAAAGTAAAAAAAAAAAGAACAATAAAAGCCATCCCTATGACATTTGTGCTGTATTCCAAGGTTTATAAAGTCATACAATAGCTTTGTGTGAGGAACAGACTGAAATTGAAGTAATTATTCCACTAAAGCTAAGAAATGTCATTTGTTTTTGTGTTCGGATTCAAAAATAGCGGCAGGTTTGACTTTAGTGACGTACATAAGTTGAAGAACGGAGAATGACATTTGAGAGCAGAAAATGTTTTCGTTCCTGAAATTGAGCATTCATATTTTTGTTCTCGTGTGTGTAGGTTGGATCCATGCCGTCTACACTCCAGAAGACACCCTGGTGTTTGGCGGGAATATTTTACACAGTTTTAACATTCCCATGCAGCTCACAGTCTACGAAATTGAGAACAGAACAAAGGTAAAGCATTTATCTAAAAAAATATAGATTGTTTGATGATTTATCAGTCAGTGTTTACGGATTTGTCTTTTTAATTTGATACATTTGGAAGGGAGTTCTAATCAATGCGCATCTTTCACAAGTTTTTATTTATAATATTTATGAGTATATTGTAAACAGTGTTAGGTAGATTACTTAAAAAAAAAAATTGTAGTCCGTTACTGATTCCAAATTACATGACAAAAATTTTAGTAACGTAATCCATTACGCATTTTAAGTAACATAATCAGATTACTTTTAGATTACTTTTGACGTAACACGTTCGTTCGTAAAGATACTTAAAGGTTCATGGCTTTAATGAAAAGCTACTAATAAAATCATAAAAATTTTATCAAATAGAATAACAACAATCAAAACGCTTCCTAAATGAGACGAAATATTTAATTTGTGGGCCTTCATCAAACCCGGAACTAATCGAGCCGTTTGTGCCAGGATGGGGAGAAAGGTATTGTAATAATGTAAATTATGTAAAAAATAACGTGTTTTTCGAACCACCAAGCATGAGAGCATGTTCTAGTACACCCCGAAAAAAAATTCAAGACATTGTAAAAGAGCATAATAGGACCCCTTTAATATCACCCTGACAGCATAGCGCTCATGATGTAGTGATTGTGCACTTTATATGTTGTTTTTTTGGTTGCTAATATTCAAATCTGGGGATTACTTGATTTTTGTATGTGCAAAAATATTTTTGTAAAACACGAAATAATTTTTAAATAATTATTATTCAGTAAGCTGAATAATATTTTATAAAAATGGTTATTCTTAAGAATTTTCTTCATTTAATTAATTGCTAGTATTTCTTTAATTGTAAAATTGAAAAAGAAAGAGAGAAAAATGTAAGAACATAAAGATAATTTGAACCATGCGAATAGTTCAAATATTTAATTTTTACACCCATTCAAAAGTGTGGAAACACCTATGCACATTATTATAGTTATTTTCAGAGCTGGGTAGATTACTTACAAACTGTAGTCCGTTACTGATTCCAAATTACATGACAAAAATTGTAGTCAGTAATGGTGAATCTATTACATTACACATATTAAATAATATAATCAGACTACTTTTTGATTACTTTTGACCTAACTTGTTTTATCACACTGATTTAAATAGGATAATCTTGTACCACATTGATATAAAAAATACAAAGAGAAAGAAAATATATTCTATTCGTTATTAACAACATGAAGTGCATTAAATATTAAATTGTCAAACTGGGGTTCATGAAGAAACTGCAGGGGCTTTGTGAGTTTAATGAAAAGCTAATTAATTAAATCATGATTTAAATCATGATCAATGATTTTATCATCAAAATACTAAAGAATTACTAAAGATGAAATGGTTTATTTGTTTACCTGCATGCCAACAGCTTGTAACACTCCAAAGAGAAAGGAAAACTTGAAATCGCATCATATGACCCCTTTAACCAATGCCAGAAAATCGTAAACATGCAAATGTCATACTTAATAACTTATTACCTTATAATATCTGGGGTACTTCAAGTAAATATTAGGTGAAAGAGATTCAGCTGACAAAAAAAGTGTGGGAATCTGTGCATGTGCAATGTGTTTGTAATATAATGTAATCATCATAATGTAATCATGTAATCAATAAAATGTAACTAGTCTAATTGCGAGTATTATAAAATGTAATATAATCTAATTACAAGTACCACCAGACCCTTTCCATAACCAGTGTTGTATTAAAAATCATTTTTGGTAATTGAAATAAAGCTGAAATAAAATGTAATTATTAGATAAAAAACCTAAACTTAAAAAACTTTATCAAAATTTTAAATATTGCCCTGGCAACTATCTGAAATATGCTTAAGTTGAAGTACTAAAATTAGTGAAACTGAAATTAAAAAAATGTAATCTATGTAGAAATATTAAGCCAGATGTAATAAAAATTACAAAAGCACAAAACAAAATTCCTAAAACGTAAAGCTAAAATGAAAGCTGAAAATATAAAAGTAAAAGCAAAATATTAACAATTCTGATTGGCTCAGTTGCTGACAGTTAAAAGGCTGTTTTAGTGACAGCACTGGACACCTTTGATGTGTTGTGTGACATTTCAAAGTGACAAACCAGTTACAGTCGCTCGCTTTCTGCTTAGCAGAACCTCCTGGAGACTTTGATGTCTCTGCAGGGCTTAGAGCCGCTGGGCCAGGCTATTTTTATATTTGCTAGACAGAGCAGGCAGAGAAGAAGACAGATTGTGGCACTGGCTGTGTTGTTCCAGGGGCTGCATTATTGCAGTGCTCTAAATTTAGCACTGGCTGAAGGAGGTATGAGGGAATGAGAGCACAAGCCCTCCACAACTCTGAGAATGTGAGTTTCCTCCCTGGAGAGGAGCCGGAATGGAAAGATATGTGCATGAGAAGCATCTTAGTCATGTTGTCGTTTTCTCATACTGCAAGAGCCATCTATTATGAAGCCAGTTATATGAGTTTTATATGTAGGGTTTAGGTAAAACTGTATAATAAGGTTTAATTTCTTAACATTAGTTAATGCGTTAGGTATCACAAACTAACAATGAACAGCAATTTTAAATCTAGGTTAATGCTAATTTATAAAGTGCTTATTCATCATATATTGATTTGTGGTAATTTTATACAATTTGAAATCTTTGAAATTTGATTAGTTTATGTAGAATTTAGGGCTTCAATATTAATGTTATTATCAAATCAAATTAAATAAATTAAATCAATATACATGCCACGTGTCACACTTAAGCGTGGTACTGTTTAAAGAAATGATTATATAATTTTAAGTGAGTTTGATTTTTAATAATTTACAAAAAGATTACAATATTAATATTTCACATTTTTATAGTAGTAGTAATAATAATAATAATATTTTATTTTTATTTTATTTTAATACTAATGATGATGATAATGATGGTAACAATAATAATAATTATTATAATTTAAATGTATAAAATAAATATATTACTACTACTACAAAAAACATATTATTAATAATAATAATTATTATTATTATTGCTATATCATCATAAAATGTTGGGCCAAATTGTGCAGCCCTACAAACCAAACCTGGAGCTTTTCAAAAAAGAAAAAAAAGTAATCACAAATTTTATTTAATCAGAAAAATCACAAAGTGATTTTCACCCCCCCAGCTCTCATGCAGCTCTAGTAGAGGTTAAAATAAAACCAAGATCAATAACTAATAACTGTTTCAGGTGAACTCCACATTCCGCTACCCTTTCTTCTATGAGATGTGCTGGTATGTGTTGGAGAGGTACGTGAACTGCTTGACCAGACGTTCGCACCTCAGCCTGGAGTTCCGCATTCACGCTGGTGAGTTGGCTAAACTGACAGCAACTTGCAATGATAAACATAACCAGAAGTCATTTTCAAGTAATGGAGAGCGTTGGCAATGCAACATAATCAAGTTTATGCAAATGCACAGTAATGTGATGAGGCAGCTACTATTGGGATCGCAGACGGTGAAGCAACCAAAAGAACAGTAACTTGGTGACATCCTGCAAATGAATCACTGTCAGAGTGAATGCCTTTTAATTCTATCCAACCTAATAGCAGTTTCTGTCCTAACCAGGCATGACAAGTCATTGTGGAACAGGTTTTGAATTGCCAAGTGCTTTTGTATGAGGGAAGATACTGATGTATGCATGGGAAGCAGGAGAAAGAAATGACTTGTGGGATTCCCATAAATATAAGTATCTAAAAATAAAATAAAAATTACTTAAATGTATTTGACGTTTTAAGGTATAGAATGTTATTAGTCTATTGCACAGCAAAAAATTAACTATTTACAGGCACAGGGTTAGATAGCAAGGGAAAGCACCTTCCTCTTGACTCCTGTGACAAATGCAACAAGGTGAGGTCAGAAGCATTGTGTGTGGAAATTGGAAAAAATAGACCGTGACACCGGAATCAGACTGAAAATCCATATAGATCTCTACTGCTCTACAAAGGCAAAAGACCTTAACTCGCTAGAGTGTGAAACTGAGAAAAATGACTTTAAAGTTTTTTATTTGTCCAGCCAAATTAATTAACTTCAATTTGGCAATTAGATGTTTTAGTAATCAGTTAAATGTGAGTGGATACCGTTTTGCAAGCAATTTATTTCCAATGCTCAGTAACGTAAAAGAATGCTAGACATAGCGTAATTGCATTTTTTTTTTATTGACTTGAATGAAAATAGCCTAACCTAAAAGAACGAATTGTTGATTGATGTGAATGCCAGCAAGCAGGAATAATGCTCAGAATTCTTGTGGATTAAACATCTCCGATGACGTTCATCGCCATGGAATGATTTTATCGGGTTACAAGAAAAGGTAGGATATGGATTTAATTGCAAACTGATTTAGTAGATTTTAGTTAGTACTGATTTTATGTTTGACCATGCCACATGCGTTCAACTAAGTGACAGCCTGGTGAATAATCTGCATTATAAAAAGGAAAAAAAATCTTCCCTCAGCGACCAGCACAGATCAGCTCTAGGCATGACGAAGCGGATATCATCCTCTTTTGGAAGACCAAACAAAGTAGTTTCGCTTTCACAACGAAACACACAGCGTCTCCACAACATGGCTGCAGCGTCAACAATACTACAGTGAGAATAAAAGTTACGCCTTCTTTCTTTGCATGAACATTTGGGCGGCGTTATGCAAATCTTCCCACATAGTGAGGTAGATATGTGGGGGCTTGTTAGAACGAGCCATTTTAGGTAGGTGTGGCTGACTCTTAACTTTTATAAAGAATATCTCTTTGGATTTGAAACTTTAGTCTTTGCAACTTTACAGATCTTCTTTATGCACCAAGAGCTTGTAACACTCCAAAGAGAAAGGAAAAATTGAAATCGCATCATATGACCCCTTTAAAGATTATTCACGATTACTTATCGCTGTCAAGGTATCTAGTTTTCACAGTGCTTTGTTATATGGAGCTGTTTGGTAGATCGCGATATATCTAATTTGTTTGTCTAATAAAGTGCTTCAGTGAGAGATCAGATGTATAAAAGTATACAAGTTACACCGTAATTAAAATGCGACAGACTTTAATGGACAGTAAAAACAAAGGCAGAACACCGTATAACTCCTAGCCGGCACCGTAACTTCATATTGACGCACGGGTAAACAAAGGCAGAACGCCGTAACTCAATTTGAGCGTTCCAAACAAAGTGAAAGAGTCGTAACTGGTGTTATACGGTGTTCTGCCTTGGTTTCTGCGGTGCTTTTCAAAGTTATGGTTAAGAAAACCTGTTATTTTCTCTGAAAAACAACGAAATTGACTCGAGATAGTTATGCACATGATAAAGGATGTCTTGAATGTCCCAAAAATATAATTAACTCATTTTCGACCAAAATTGAAGCCTTTGCACGGCAGTCTACCTGTGGGATTTTGTGCATGGGAGTGGGAAAAAACTTAAAAGTTGAGGGTGGGAGTGGGAAGAAATATAACTTAATTTTAGCAAGAACAGGACTGAAAAATCAATCTGCACAGATTGACTTTTAATTTTGAGTGTGGACTTGCTTAGATTTAAGGCCCGTTCACACCAATAATGATAATTATAAAGATAACGATATTAGCGTCCACACCAGTGAACGATATCGTCTGTTTATTCTAAGCGCACGGGCGTCTGCCGCTTTAAATTCTCGAGCTCGTTACAGCAGGATGGATTCTGATTGGCTGTCAATTTTTTTATCATTCATCAGCTGGAAAAAAAATCATTCTGAAAGTGATTCCAATGATATCGTTTCTCTGTGCCTTTATTGTTATAGTTGTGGTGTGGACTCTGCTATTCCTTAATATTGAGAAAGATTTTTAGAACTATATCTTTATAGTTATCGTCCTTGGTGTGAACGGGCCTGTAAGCTGCAGAAACGATCCATAAATTTGTATTGGAGAGGGTTTATGAATATCCATTTTAATCACTCTTACTGAACTCCTTAAGTAGTGAGCCAATCTACTACGTGAGCCCTTCTTTGCATTTCCAGTCTTACAGTGTGTTCACACCAGACGCGAATGTAATTATTCGCGCGAGTAGATTACATACAAAGTCAATGCAAAGACACGAATAGAGGCGAAATCGTGCCGGGTGACGCGAATGATGCGAAATGCGCGACACGTTTATCGCAAACTCACGATTTTCGCAAAAATTTCAACTTGAGCGGAAAATTCGCCTGACGCGTTCTCGCGCAAGCCAATCAGCGAAGAGCTTATTGACACGTCCAGTTGAATCAGACAATAGAAGAGAGCATTATTGCAACCGTCTGTTATTATATAGGTCTGGAGCATAGAAAACTATTAAAATCAGTTGTAGTGGTAGTTGTATTTTATTAGCATGGCTACAGAGATGCTGCTATCAATAATAAAAATAATAGTAATATCAGTGTATATATACAGTAGTAAAATGTAACACACACATTAATACAGGATCCTAACGTTATTCATCCTCCTCTGGATGGTGCTGTGAACCCAGACACGTCGGCGTTTGGCTTTCCATTGTATTTGGGACTTTTTGACAACAGGTACAAAACAGCGATTGTAGTTATCTCCACCATGGTTGATCGCGCTGTTTTTATTCGCGCGAGTGACACGAAAAACATCCCGCGAGTAATCTAGAGCGAGTGACGCGATGCGCATATTCGCTTCGCGTCTGGTGTGAACACACCATTAGAAAGTACATACTAGTTTCCATGTTTCCTTATTTCACCATACCAACATTTATCAAGATGATTCCTAGACTTGTTCTGTCTGTGTCTTCTGGTCTTCGTGATTTTGGTGATTATGGATTTGGGGAGTAGCTTGTTTTCGCTTCTGATTTTATTTAGCTGAACCCAAGCTTGTAACTGAGAGTCTCGTCTCTGCTCCTCGGCTGGCCATGGAGGAGGACTCGTGTGAGACGCGGTTAGAGAGGACAGAGGGGACGACCCAGCCGTCCTCCACTGTCCCTCCCTATCAGACCTTCAAATCCCCGGCCAATGATTCTGAAGACAGCTTCAAGTCCCTGCCTTCAGAGTGTCCCAAGACTCCGTCTGGCTCACCTGGAACGGAACATTCCGGCAGATGGACCCACTTGACAGAGTTTGAGCTAAATGGACTCAAGGCCTTGGTGGAGAAGTTGGAATCCCTTCCGGAGACAAAGAAATGCGTTCCAGAGGGCATCGAGGATCCACAAGCACTGCTAGATGACGTGAAGGTCTGTATACATTTTCCACTTGTCATTTGTCTTGTCTGTCTCTCGTGTCTTGAATTGACATCATTATAGCTTCCTCCTGACTCCATTTTTCCTTTCTCAAGGAATAATAAATTGAAGTAATCACCTGTTGGGTGGAGCAGTCTAGTTGTAGACCTAAACTTGTAGGTTCAGATAGTAGGCTCAGACCCAACAAGGAACAATGTATGATCTATCAACATTTTGTGTCACTGAGGTAAAGGGATAGTTAACTCAAAAATGAAAATTCTGTCATTAATCTGAGAGCGCTCAGACTAGGGCTGCACGATAAATCGAAATGAAATCGCAATCGCGATTAGGCAAAAGCTGCGATTGTCATACGCATCTTGTCAGTGAAGCACGGTTCTGTGATCAGTAGTAAATTTCCATCCAAAGGCCAGAGAGCGCTCTCGTGTGGAAACTCCAAATACGCCCCGCAGAAGAAATCCAGAAAATCCTTATAGTGGTATCTGAATAAACAGAAGATTTAACTGCTTTCATTGATTCAACATGACTAATAAACACAGGACTACGACAACATATGATTTATCTGAGTTCTTATTATATTTATTATTATAATTTTCATTATAATAAAGTATATAACATTGTAATGCTAATTGACATAGCCTTTATCACTGCTTAGAATATTATGAAATATGTTGCGTGCCTTATTCTGTGTAAGAAGCCACATCATCTCACAGAAGGATTTATTTCAAACACTCGACTGACGTTATAAAGCGAGTTTGAAGTAAAAAAATATTATTAAATGTGGTATTTTCACGTGCTATCAGATGTAGCAGCATTTACTACACAAGAGTTGTAGTTCACTGAGAAGCTACGCAAACAGCTTTTATTACACAGATTTACTACTGATTACAGAACCGGCTGTACTGACAAGATACGCATGACAATCACATTTGATTAATCGTGCAGCCCTATCTCAGACCCTGCATAGACAGCAATAAAACTGACACCTTCAAGGCACAGAAACGCAGTAAGGACATCATTAAAATAGTCCATGTGACATCAGTGGTTCAACCTTAATTTCTGTGTGCAAAGAAAACAAAAATAACGACTTTATTCAACAATTCTGCTCTTCTGTGTCAGTCTTTGACATGCATTCACGAGGGTTCCAGACGTGTGTGGTGCTGCTGACGCAGGAGCTAGCGTTCTGACATAGAACGTCCATCTCTCTTAGTTCATCATCTGTATATTCTGGTTCAATTAAGGCTGGGCAAAAAATTGCAAGTCATTCTCTCTGTCGAAATCTTCAGACATGTTTATGAAGACAGTTTTAAGTACAGCGTGTGTCTTCTGCTTGTAAACAAGGCGCAGTGCATCTGTGTTCTGTGCCAGAACGCCGGCTCCTGCGTCAGCAGCACCACACACATGCGTCATGGTACTCTTGTGAACGTTGGCGAAGACTGACAAGGAAGAGAAGAAATTGTTGAATAAAGTTGTTATTTTTGTTTTCTATGTGCACAAAAAGTATTCGCGCAGCTTCACAAAATTAAGGTTGAACCACTGATGCCACATGGATTATTTTATTGATGTCCTTACTATCTTGCTGGGCCTGAACATGGCAGTAGTTGCATTGCTTTGTATGCAGGGTCAGAAAGCTCTCGGATTTCATCAAAAATATCTTAATTTGTGTTCCGAAGATGAACGAAGGTCTAACAGGTTTGGAACGACATGAGGTGAGTAATTAATGACAGATTTTACATTTTTGGGTGAACTATCCCTTTAAAGTAAGTTGGTTGCTGTAACTTACTGTGACATTGTGCATGGCATTAAAAACATGCACAAGATTTTAAAACAAAACAATGCATCTCTTTTAACTCCTTTATGCCAAATCTGAAATATACTGTTATCTGTTTATTTTATTTAAATATTTAAAATATGTTCTAAAATATAAAATATTTTTTTATTATATTATAAATAATCAAGTAATATTTATTATATATTAAAACACAAAGTATTTGCATTTATATTTTCACACCAAAACTATTTGCAATGTTTCTGGTTTTCATTATTGTCAAAAAAAAAAGAAAAAAAAAAGGAATAAATAAATAAACTAAATAAAATACAATAAAAATCGTGTCTTTTTAAAAAAAAAAAATGTAATTTTAAGTTTTGTTTTTTGTCTGCTTCTTAAACAGGTTGTGTTAAAGGAACATGCAGATGACAATCCAAAGTTGGCCATCACTGGTTCTCCTATTGTATGCTGGCCAAAGAAGATAGGCAAGGTATGAATGGATATGCAGAGCGATTAGAAACATTAGGATGTGGCCGAGCAAGATTCTTTAACCTATTTTTAAGGTCATTAATTTGACTTACATACTGCAATGTCATCAGTTAATTATACTTAACAGTAGGGCTGGATTTTTCGATTAATCGATCTGCGGAAGCATTTGATATCACGCATAAGGCACCATGATTTCCGCAATGAATGAATGGCGGATGGCGCGGTGCACTTTGTTTACTACACACATACTAAAGCGCTACAGCATACAGCTGCTCTGAGAGTCACTTCATTAGCATTTTACCGTTTCATTTGAGAAAACTACCGTCATATCACATGCACAGCAGCTGCAAGTTCTTCACGGCAACCCGTCAAAATAAAAGTTTAGTTTAACGTTCTACTGTCAGAATATATTACTATTTAGCAGTCTGAAGACTCAATGCTACTACTGCTAATAAATATTAATAAATCTTTATTTTTAAAGGAATAATCACATCTGTTTTATTTTTAATTTTAACAGTAAACCTCTGTTGTGCAGCACTTTGTTTGCCCAAAAAATGAAAGGGTTTAATTTTCATTATAAATTAAATTAATGTTTTATGCCTTCATCTGATTACCAAAAAAATTAAGAACATTTTATAGGGCCCTACTATTGTTTAAAAAGGACCCTATAAAAAAAAAAAGAATAGGTTTAAAATACAGGTATGTGGTTCTTAATTTCTTTTTATTAATTCACTATTTGTAAACTGATGTTTACTGTAAATTTTTTTGAAATATCAATAGCATTTGTATTAAAACTATATTCACTGAATGTAAAAAAAAAAAAACAATCATCGAGAATCGAATCGAATCGAGAGCTTGCGAATCGAAATCGAATCGAATCGGGATATCTGAATCGATACCCAGCCCTACTTAACAGTAAGACAGATATGGAGCAAAATGTGTTTTGAAGGTTTTGCTGTCTCCATTCCTTCCTAATTTCCCCCTTCAGATTTATGGTTGACGTTGAAATTAAGAATGTTTAGAAGATTTTTGTTTAAAATGCCTTTTTTGTTGTTGTTGCACTACTGAAGTAGTTGTGAAGCAGATTCTGTGGAAATATGATGCAATGTCTGCATTTAAAAAAGGCAAAGCGGAACTTTGCATTAGTATTTCACTGGAACGATAAATCGGCATCAGACACAAGGGAAGTGTTGCCAGTCCCCCAAAATTAGACCTGACCAATCACACGCAAACCTGCACTTATAGACTTGTTTGTTTATTTCCCTATTGAAAGTGACACACGCGATTGGATGTTGGCTTTTGTGCTCCCCCCATTTCACAACACTAAAACTGTCTCGACGACTAAAAGCCCAGCTGCTGAATTTTCGCCTCCATTGTGTCTGTCTTTTGTGATTAAAGACCATCTGTCCTTATACTGCCCCAACTGGCCCTCTTCTTTACCACATGACCCTGTTCTGCATGCCCTCTTCCTATTGGATGTGTCCAAGCTGTATTAGTTCATATTAAAGAGCCTGTTTTGCATACTGCACACCCATTGGCTCTGCTGCTCTCCCCTCCCACTTCTTGGAACTCCCCCTGCTGCATATTGATGAGCATGTCTTGCTCTAGCCTGTGTGCTCTGATGGCTAAGGAACAGAAGGGAGGGCTGTGCCGTCTCGCAGCCAGTAGCAAGCCGGAGCTGCAGCCATGTCAGTTAGCAAACCGCTGAGAGGACTCTAAGAGCCATGGCCATGTCGCTGATCACTGACGAGGAGGATTATGAGAACTCGGATGCTGAGCAGGTAGTAACATTGAGCTGGACCTACAGGTCATTAGACTTAAGAAAAGGAGATGCGAAAGGTTGCATGCAGCTGTTATTTGTGTGTATTTGCATGTGTAACTGAAGTACACGTGATGAGGGAACTGTCAGAGCTGTCAGAAATGTTTATGGTGACCGCTGATAACACATTATGACTAGCACAATTTCAGTTTTGAGCCTGGTGCTCATTTTGATCCACTTTGATGTCACAATTTTTTCATTTTATTTATTGAACTTGAATGAATATCGCAGCAGGTTGTTGAAACATGAACCTAAACTAGCATTTCTTGATACTTTTAGGAGTTGCAGATGAAAGTGAAATCAGTGACACTTCATGTGGAAGCTGCGATATTACCGTCATGCTATGTTAGCAGCTACAAATGCTTTCTAACAGTCCCAGTTGATGTTGTAATGCACACTGCAGGGTTTCGAAGGCGTGTGGGTTCTTTGAATACTTTGCATATGTTTGTTTGTGTGACTGTCCACGTGAGACTCTCCCATCGCTTGTTTTATGTTTGTGGTTGGGCGAATCTTTGATTCTCTTCCAGTGAATCCTTTTGTATTCCTCTTCTATTGAAAACATACAAATGCATTTCACCCCAAATGCTGTCGCCACTGAGGAAAGGATGCAGCTGCTAGATTATTATCATTTTATCATCCATCATTAGGATGAAATACATCTCTGTGGCTTTTGTAAAAAGATTGCGTATATTTTTACTCTCGCCACTCGTTTCAGATATTTGTATAGATCATTGTGTTCTTCAACTTCCTCAGTTTCCAGGATATTTTTAACTGTTTTGGCCACAGCCCAACAAGGGCCTCTTTGAGCCGGTCCTACAAGATGAGCGCATGGGGGAGGGGTGGGACAAAGAACCAACGTGAGTAAAAACAGTTCAGACATGTTCCTGTTGTGAACATATTTAGTCCTGGACCTGTAGTTATGAAAATGTAGGTTTATACTGATCCTGGATCAGATGTCATTTTCAGGAAATCGGATCTTGCATCAACACATCTGGTCTTGGATGCTATTTGAGGGCTGACCTCTACACTGGTCATCTTTGAAAGGCTATTAGTGAATTATTAGAGAATTGTGTATAAAATAAGTGTTTATTGCTTATCAGTATTGGTATAATATCAGCCACGGAAATAGCAGTAAACCACTATTTAGACACTTTTACCTTAAAACACATCATTTACTAACTTAAGTGACTTTCTCAGGGGCACAGTAGGGATCAAGCTAGTTTTTTGTTTTATCAGTTAATCTCCAGTTTTTTTGGTCATTGTTGCTGGTCCTGCAACATTTGCATTAGTTTTTGTTTTTGTATTGTGATATTCTTCGCCCCGGTGAAAAGGCTTTATTTTGCTGATATCTGCCTCATCCAGTTTTGTGAGTTTAGTGTTAAATATCAAGTGTATCTTCACACCCTACCAATTAAATTTGCCATTGTCCCTGCAGCTGGGTGTGATTTGTGAATTTTGCTGTTGTTTTGGAGAATCATTTTAATTATTATTTTTAATTTGACTATATTTCTTAACAAGTTGGACAATTACATCTGGTTTAATGATGGTATCACAAACTAAGTGCTTGAGTCAGCTTGTTTGTGTATGGTTACCATGAATATGTGTTTTTTTCTGCACACACACGCCTATAACAGACGGCAAGCATCAAAATCCATGTCTGCCCTTAATATCTACAATAATCCTGTTTTAGAGATCCTCCATCTCTGCAGCGGTTTTTATATGAATGCAGTCTTTAATTTCTGGCCTTGACAGCAAGCTGCTCTAACGATGTCAAGCAAATCTGTTTACGCTATTAATCTGTCATAGCATGTGCACACACTCAGATGCTATAATGATGGTTGGCTTGCAAGGTTCTTCTTATTTCAGTGGTTTCACAATGAGAAGTGAAACATTGTCTTACTTTAAGATTATATTTTAACAATGAAATCAGTCATGTGAGACTTGACAAGTCTCCTCTGTTTGGCTTCTAAAATCTGCTCTGAACATTTGTATGTATTCAGAACATTTTGATTGATATAAAAATGACAAAATGTCCATTGAAGTGAGAATAAAACTATGAATATAATGATGACACATTAATACACCAACCCCACAAGGAGTTAGTGATTGTTTTTATTTTTGTTGTCGGTGTCACCAGGGCCGTATTTACGCATAGGCATTCTAGGCACGTGCCTATGCTTGCTCGTACAGGGGGGGGCCCAAACACAATTAAGAGATATATAATATTTTTGTAATACGATGGGATATCTACAACAGTAAAAGAACCAAAAACCCCAAAAGACATGAGCAAATAAATATAACAAACAATAGGGTAAAAATGACAAACTATTTCCATGTCTTCAACCTTTTTTATGTACAGAAATCACGCTTTCTTTCTCCCGTTCTCTCTCACAGACGCACATACAGCACAGACATGCACTCGCGCGCACACACGCGGAGACGCGGACAGAAACTTGATGTCAGAGCTGTGGCTACCCCGTGAATTTATCTATAAAATAGTTTCGCATTTCTCAGTAGCGAGGTTCTTGAAGCAGTTCAACTTAAAGATTCGCTATTAGTAGACGCTGCTGCTGAATACTGCTGAGAGACGCACAGACGCAAGTATTCACACGCGCTTAATCTCTCTCTCCCTCTCTTTCTTTCGCTCTCTCTCTCTAATAACTGCGTTAGACTGCATTAATAACTGCGTTAGCCTGCATATCAATGGCTCAAGCCTCTGTTACTAAAATGACATTTTGGAATTTGCAACGGAAGGTTTGGGATGAGGTGTGTAAAAAATTAGCTAGTTCAACACACACGAGATTTCAGAACAGAAACATGTCAAATGTCTTGGAACAAATCATTTGAACAATTGTTGTGTGATTGTGACTCCAGGCCGTTAAAATTATTAGAGAAATAATGCACTCCCGAAGTGGTTATGTGGCCACGTCGCCGCGCCTATTAATGGAATGGTCTTTCTCAGTTCTCAAACAAATTAAGAACTAAATTCGATTTTTATTGACTGAACGCAAGCGCTTATTGCGATAGAAAACACTGTACCGGTTTCCACTGATTAAGAAATATTTTTGTTTGCTTGGGTAGTAATTAGGCCTATTATATTAATAGGGAAGGGGTTCCCGAAAATTTGCTTTGCCTATGTCACGAAAAGAGGTCAATCCGGCCCTGAGTGTCACCAAAAAATAAAATAAAACTAAATTAAATTAGCATTTATTTTAGCCAACATCCAATAGAACCAAAATGAAGAAAAACTAATAACAGAGTTGGCGCCGATAGCCTAGTGGTCAGTGTGCCTACATATAACTAGTGCTGTCAAATGATTGTCTTTAATCCTGTCTTTAATCTGGGTGAAAGCAGCTCTTACAATCACAAACTCACGACATCCAACACATTAACAAGAGATATTAGATTTGGTCTGGAATGTTTTTCCCACTGGCAGTCTCCCTCTCCCCCGGCTCTGCAGACCACGTGCTTGAATTTGTGGTTCTGTTTTCCTCAACTCGGTTTCATAACTCATCACATCTGAGATGTTGTGAAACAGCAGTTTCTGCTTTCTGATATTTGTAGACAACTTCAAGAACTCAACAGTATGTTGTTGTTGCTTTTTCTTTCATTTCGTCCATGTAGGAAAACAAAAATAAATTCTACAAGCATCAAATTCAAAGCTCTGTGAAAACAGGACTTTTGACTCTGATTGAAGAGCTAATCTCAGCTCTTATGGGCAGAGAAATCCACTTAGGCTGTTTAAAAGAAATGTACCTATTGAGGAGGTCGGGTTGCACTTTCCCCCTCTGGCTAATGCGATTGTTCATGTTTTCCTCTCCATTACGAAGGTTCATAAAGAGGGTGGAGGACAGATTCATTCTCATCAATCATCCCATGGTCCCATGGTGCCGTAGGAAACTCTGGGACAGGCATGACTTCCGCTTGATGTAATGGGGATATGGCAACCCATGGGATGTGGAATATAGCTCTTTGAAGAATAATTCCCTTTGACTTGCTTGAGAGTTTATAAGTGTGTATGTATTAAGCTTATTTGTGATTTATAGTCTGAATGCACTGTTGCCATTTTGGCCTAATGGCCAAGAATAACATAAAAGACGAATAAAAGCTCTATCAAAAAGGAAACAGAATCAATAATGGAAAGTGCTTCACATTAAGGAGATCAAATGGCAAATACAAACATGCATTCATTCTGACGTTCCTGCTACTGCTGCTGTTTTCCCCTCTGTTGCATAACAGCTAAATCAGTGGTGGAATATTTGTGTTTCTACGGAAATGCAGTTTACATTTATCAATAAATGTTGTTAGGAATAATATTCGTTGGCTGGTTTAATGCATGCTCCTGTAGCTGTATCCTGACTTATTGTTCTTTAATTGACTCAAAGTTAATAACAACAGGGAATGTCCTCCAACTTTACTTGACTGACATTGTGGGTAGATTTTATCGGTATTCACGGAGTAGTAAAAATGCATTCTCATGTTCTGTTCTCCAATTTTTTTCTTTAAAGTGCCTCGTGGGCATATAAACAATTTGAATAACTGCACATACAACTAAATCTGAACCATATGAACTCACTCTCAGAGTGTGGGGTCTGAAAGTTGATAGGCTTGTGTTCATTATGTTTGCATTCCCTTGACTATGTGGCATTGCATTTCGTTACTGTTAAAGTCAGCAAGCAGCTCATAAACAGATCATGTTCATCATGTCCTGGTTTCCAAACATGTTCAGTATGCTACATGTAAAACGGGTTGAGAAAAGCTTAATCTTGCTTCTCATTTTCCTTTGGCTCTTGTATAAATAATTCTGTGGTTTTATATGTTTCAGCCACGGCCGCTTAATCGGCCAAAAACAAAGATGGGCTCGTCTCCATCGGCTGCTCCAGGCTCAACAGCAGGAGGAGTGAAGCTCTCGTCCAGTCGCGGTTCATCTAGTGCCCGGCGCAGACGGACACGCTGCAGGAAGTGCGAGGCATGTATGCGCAAAGAGTGTGGCGAGTGCCACTTCTGCAAAGACATGAAGAAGTTTGGTGGACCAGGCCGCATGAAGCAGTCCTGTATCATGAGACAGTGCATAGCGGTCAGTCTGGGTACTCATTATCAAATTTGACCCTTGATCTGCTGAATGGCACATCTGGAGGAACTAATAGCCGCTCTTTTTGTGTTTTGCAGCCTGTTCTACCTCACACTGCTGTGTGTCTGGTGTGCGGAGAGGCTGGGAAAGAAGACACAGTAGAGAATGAGGAGGACAAGTTCAACATGATGCTTATGGAGTGCTCTATCTGCAACGAGATCATCCATCCAGGATGCTTGAAGGTTGTTTTCCTAATCAGGCCACCAAACAATTGGAAATTGTGATATCTGAGCCATGATGCATACAATGTTGTCTGTCTATTGCTCTTTTGAGTAGAAACTTATTCTGTTCTGTTGTTCAGGAGAAGGATTCTGGCAGTGTTGTAAATGACGAGTTGCCAAATTGCTGGGAGTGTCCAAAATGCAATCATGCTGGAAAGACAGGGAAAGTAAGCATCACTGTCCTACCTAACAACATACTTAAAAATAATGAAAATGGTAATGATACAACGTAATGGATATAAACTTGTCTTGTATTCTTTCCCACCTTTTGGTCACAAAGCAAAAAAGAGGCCCAGGGTTTAAGTACGCCTCTAATCTCCCTGGCTCTCTGCTCAAAGACCAGCGAATGAACCGGGATATAAAGGAAGAGCCGGAATCGAACATGTCTACAGAGTCCTACACCTCAACTGTTTCACCTGTCATGAAGAAGAAGACAGAACGAGAGGACAACCCTACCTGCAAGTCAGAAGACGCCTTTAAGAAACGTTCTCCCAAATTGGAGGACAACCCACTCCGCAAGAAGAGAAAACTCTTTGAAAAGGACTCAGACTCAGATTCCAATGTCAAGGAAAAGGTAGCAAGACAATGAATAAGTAAAAGCAAATAAGAGATGAAATAATATTTTTGCAAAGCATGTATTTTGACCCTCTTTTAAATCCACAGAAGAAGCGCTCAAAGCCTGAAGATCTCTCAACCTCTAATGTCCTGGGACAGATAAAGACAGAAAGAGAGGATTATGAGGATAACAGACAGGAATTGGAGAGGAGAGATTTCAGTTTTGTGCCCTCAGAAGAAGAGGATGGAGATGATGAAGAGGAGGAAGAAGAAGAGGAGACAATGAAGGAGAAGAGTAGCCGAGAGGAGAATGGGAAGCTTGTGCACAAGACCTCCACTGTATGGGAAGGCGACCAATCACAGGGCGGTTTTAACCAGGCAGGGCCCAGCAGCGACTTGGGTGTTGATACACAGTTGAGGAGCCAGCGAAAAACCAAACGCAAACCTCGTCTACCCAACAAAGAACTGAGCAAAGAACTAAGCAAACAACTTAATCAGGAGATCCAGAAGACAGAGGATTGTCTGGCTCATCAAAATGGCAGGACGGTGAAGACAGAACCAGATAGTGATGGAGAAGTCAGAAAACCACTGAGAAATGGCAGCAGTCATCTGAGAGACTGGCTGGGACCTAAGCGGGAACTAAACGGATCCTTGCGAGAGCAGGTCCCGGTTAACTGGATCAGGACTACACCTACCCCTGTCATTCGGCCAACACCTTGCCGCTCTCCACCGAAATGTGTTCAGATGGAGCGTCACGTTATTCGCCCCCCTCCGATCAGCCCCCCTCCGGATGGCCTGCCCCTAGATGATGGGAAGAATCACGTCATGCAGAGAGAGGTGTGGATGGCAGTGTTCAGCCACCTCACACACCAAGACCTCTGTGTCTGCATGCGGGTCTGCAAGACCTGGAACAGATGGTACGTCTTCCAGAAATTAGGAAAGAAAGCATCATAATATGTTGTGCTTTTATGCTGCATTTGCACTAGAGAATTTACTTTATACTGCAGCAGATGTTTAGAGGTCTAGCTCTTCCCGCAGTACTACATGAGCATCCTTTTCCTCCATTGGTGCTTTCATTGGTTTTCTACCTTGCTCTCAGACTTAACCACATCTTTAACCCTTGTCCTGACCAATGAAAACACTGGATTGTATTTGAGTCAATGGAATGAAGTGATCCTTTTCACTTTCAATTGTGACTTTAAGTAGCTTAGATCCTTAAGGGTTGGGTCCTCCATGTTAGGTATATTCCAAGCAAGTGCCAAACTCAACTTCGTAAGATGCACAGCAAAGTTAAGTCTTCTGTCCTCTGTTCTTAGGTGTTGTGATAAAAGACTGTGGACCACGATCGATCTGAACCGGTGCAAGTCAATCACTCCACTCATGCTGAGCGGCATTATCCGCAGACAGCCGGTCTCCCTGGACCTGAGTTGGACCAACATCTCTAAGAAGCAGCTCAGCTGGCTAATCAACAGATTACCTGGTACAATCACACACTTACTTACCGCCTAAATTGATTAATGGTGGAAACAGCTTTGTTTCAGTGCTTCTCCTGATGGTGTAGCCTTTATGTACTCTACACCCCAGTCTTGTTACCAGAGATCTACCTTACTGTGAGGTTTAGTTACAATCCTAATCAAATACACATAAACCAGTTAATTAATATCTTCAGGAACTTTTGATAATTGCAAACAGGTTTTTTGGAGCAGGGTTGAAACTGAACTCTGCATTAGTGTTGTTTTTGGCGGCCTGTTTTAATTTTAGTTTTAGTCTAGTCTTTGTGTGAAGCTGTCATTTTAGTTTTTATTAGTTTTAGTCACGTTCATACTCTTTTTAGTCTAGTCAAGTTTTAGTCAACTATAAGTCTGAGCATTTTAGTCTTATTTTAGTCAGAATTATCCATGACTATTTTCGTCTAGTTTTAGTCGACGAAAACTGATGACATTTTAGTCTAGTTTTAGTCGACGAAAACTGATGACATTT
>NW_015536501.1:785119-807668 GCF_001515605.1 Sinocyclocheilus anshuiensis | reverse complement strand
CATTTAATTATAGTCATCGTCACATGACCAGCATTTACGTTGCGTCTCGTCTCATTTTCGTCACGTGATAAAGGTTCGTTGACGACGATATTTTGTCATAATTTTCGTTGACGAAAGCAACACTACTCTGCATAAAAGTAGATCTCCAACAACAGGATTGGGTATCCCTGATGTATGCAAACTCCACTCTAATGTCTGATACTTGCATGACTCCTTTGTGTTGGTTTCCTGATAGGTCTGAGGATTCTGTTGCTGGCAGGCTGTTCGTGGGCAGCTGTATCAGCTTTATGCACATCCAGTTGTCCTTTGCTAAGAACTTTAGATGTGCAGTGGGTAGAGGGACTCAAGGACAACCAGATAAGAGACTTGCTCTCCCCACCGACAGACAACAGGCCAGGTACTGAATGATAGCATTAATTGCTGTTCATGCCCAATATGTACTCTTGACCCATTTAGAAGTTCTTTATCTCTTATTTTACCATTTCATAGCGCCCCCATGTGTACGCAGAAGATAGTACAGGTACATTTCTGTTAGATTGTTTAAAAACTGACATGGTAAAAGATGCATATTGCTGTCTCTCAGGTCAGTTGGACAGCAGAAGTAAACTGAGGAACATGGAGAATCTCTGTCTAGCTGGTCTGGACATCACAGATGAGTCCCTGAAGCTGATCATAAAACATATGCCTTCACTGTCCCAATTGGACCTTAGTTACTGTAACCACATCACTGACCAGAGTGTGAATATCCTCACGGCAGCCGGCACCACGACCAGAGACTCTCTTACTCACGTCAACCTTTCAGGTATTGCAGGAAATACTAAAACCCTCACATAACGCCATATCGCCAGCGATAGATGGTATTATCGTGCATGGGTGGGGGCAAGAGAGAGACTCTGTACTTATCATAGGCTATTTCATAACTATGTGGTGTTTTAAACCGTGCGGGCGCGCGAGAGAGAGCCTATGAAAGCACCAGTAATCGAAATAATATACTTTCAAACATACTGATAAACTAACATGTTAAATATAAAAATATTTAAAACAGCTATTTCATATATATTCGTATACGACAAGTTTGCCGCATCAGAGCACGGACGTTATCAGTCTTAAAAGGTCTGCAGTCAACAGTGAAAATCAAAAGTAGATTTATTTTAAAGAACAACAGTTTAACATTAAATATTGGACATAAACAAACACGTTAAATATAAACATATTTAAAACAGGTAAGTTCATATATTTGGAGTAAAGTTAAATTGAACAGATACATCAGTCATACAGTGCTCCGGACCGTGCGCCCCATGACGAGCCCGACGCACCGCCACAGAAACAAGGATGAGATGCGTTCTAACATAACTGTGGCATTAAACTCAGTTAGTGAGGGCTCGGTTAAAATATTGCACATATATAGACCGTTCAGATTACTTGTTAAAATGCAATGAAATACCTTATATCAGCAGACGATGTACGTTTGTGTTTGTGGTTGGAGACTCCTTCACTGGCTACAGGCTCTAATCGTCATTTGCGCGAGTGTGAAATGCGGTGCTGAAGTGAAATAGCGGGGCAATATGATAATAATAGCCGAATTATAATAGGCCGCCTAATAATAATAATAATTTAATACATTTATAGGAGAATGAGCCTAATATCGTCTTGACTATTGACAAAAACATGTGCTATCATCGATATCTCTGACTATCGTCTATCGGCACAACCCTAATATACACAAACTCATCTTAATCTGATAAGATTGCTATCTTGCTTCATGCTTTTCCCAAGATGCAATGCATAAAACAGCAAGGCCTCTACTCTTCACTTGCTGCTGAGGTCAAGCATTAATGTAAATCTGAATGGCTGTGGCTCTAAATCCCTTTTCCTTTCCTCCACAGTTTGTAACAAAGTTACAGACCTGTCGTTGACCTACTTCAAGCGCTGCGGAAACATTTGTCACATCGACCTGCGGTACTGCAAACAGGTGACCAAAGAGGGTTGTGAGCAGTTCATCGCAGAGATGTCTGTCAGCGTGCAGTTCAGACTGATTGAAGAAAAACTACTGAGCAAACTGAGCTAGTCAACAAAGACACTGACAATAACTTGACCTAGAACCCAGGGAACGAACAATTTCACCCTCCATTTTCTACACTTTTTCAACACAGGATGTGTGAGGCCTAACACGCTTAACAGAAAACCAGCAAAGAGAAAAATGGCATATTGCTAAACGACACATGCCAAGCAAATGCCTGAACTCATCGACATCAGAGCTCACAAGTGAAGAAATGTATTCATCTCTGGTGGCCAATTCAGCCTTTCAGTCTGTTTTATTGTTTTCAATTTGTTTATGTTGTGCTGCTAAGGCAAACTTTTATTGGTTTTTATGTTTACAAGGCACAGCTAGCAGAGCATGCCAATGTTAAAATGCTGTTGAAAGGCACGTTTACTCATATATTTTGCATAAATGTTATAAAAAAAAAAAAGGTTTTATAGTCACACAGTGCAGTGTTGCAGTGACAAAACCGACTGTTATTTTCTTTTTTGGAAAAGAAAAATTCAAAATGCATGTGCTTTTTTCGTTACCATGCAAACGTTAAGCTTCATGCAGTGTTATTTTTTGTATCAGAAGGGATTTCACACTTTATGTGCAGTATTAACTGCACTCATATAAATATATACAGACTTTATTGACAGTATTCAGTCAGTACAGTTTATTTTTTTCTACGCAGTAGGAAGTTAAGCAGATCCCATCTATACTAGCTATAGTAAATGTGCAGATGTTTTTGTAATGTTAATTTAAGATGTAATGTCTTCTAATGTTATTAGATGTTCTACAGGTACGTTCTCTTTTCCATACGACTATTACTTACCTGGGCTTCTTTAATATATATATATCTGGGGAAAAACGTATTTGCACTGTTTGACCTGAATAAATACTTATATTTTTTCCAGTATTGATGTTTTGCTTAACATAATTTTGACTGTGTGAACAATCTGGTATATTTTGCGCAGAAAACGATACACAGCATTGGATTATTTCATAAATTAAGATCCGGTTCAAGCAATTATGATTTCCCTCCTACCTTTTTTTGTCGCCTTTTTCCTCACTCTCGTGTTAAGACTTATAATGGAGTAAATATAGCACATTATCACATACAGCCAGGCATACCTTAGCGAATCCGTTCTCCAGAATAACCAGCAACCATATCCGTGTATTGTGCCATGAATAAAAAGTTATTTTCATCCGTTTGCGTCTGACTGAGAGTAACGTATTCCTATGACTGCGTTGCACTTCGCAGGCATTAGAGGGCGCCGATTAGCATTTCATCGTTTGCAACTGAGGAAAAAATAAACACTGAAATCAGAAAACTCATAATTTTGTTAGTTCAAGGTACCATATTTTATTAAATTTAATAAATCATCTTTGAATTACCAAAATAAAAAGTTAAACATTCCAAAATACAAAGACCAGATCCCAAAACGTCTTCCAGCGCTCAGTTTAAGTCATTTATAGTGTAATCTTGTCTGCTCAGCTAGAGTAGTTGCCTACTTACTACCAAGTGACATCTAAGTCATTTATAGTGTAATCTTGTCTGCTCAGCTAGAGTAGTTGCCTACTACCAAGTGACATCTTTTAGAGATAGCAGCATTAGAAACATACACATAAGCACAGTGTCAGTGTTGGGCAGACGGGTGTGGAGATATTCTAGAAGCAAATTAAAAATAGTCTGATTAGAAATACATGGATGTGACACCAGAATGTAATCAATTCTACTATAGAATTATTTGTGACTGATTTAAAATATAAACAACTAAATAAATGTTGTTTACATTCAAGGAAAAACTGGAACGCTGAAGGGGGACGAAACATTTAAAAGAAAGTGCAAGAAAAACTGGACAACAGAGGAAAATATATCCATATACTTTGCGTACAACTTTTTCACATGTATATAAAATCATTTATGTTTAATTGATTAAATGTTCCTTTATATTTGTTTGTCTAGCCAATACCACAGACATAATAACTTGTATTTGACTACAGAATTCACAGCAACAAAGGGCATCTAGAGGAATCAAATAACAATTTCCTTTCCTCTTTATTTGATCGTTATCTAGAAAATGTAAATATGCACAAAATGGGAAAGAAACGGTTTATTTAACATAAGTAAAATTACGAAAGCAATAGAGAACTGTGATACGTAAATCCATGTAGCACCGCTTGTGGAAATCTCTTATGCTATGTAAATGTGGTACAACACAACTCACCAAAAAACAGACATCTTTCATGGTATCGCTGGAGATGAAGAACATCAAACTCAAAATGGTCTTTTTGACCCACTATAAAAACCGAATATTTTGCAAGTGAAACCTACCAAGGCTTAAAGGTGCACTGAGAATTTTTTTTTACCAACTTCTATACCAATAAATAGTTGACAAATGTTTTAATATTGTACACTCATGTGAGACTCCAAAAAAGGTTTTGATCTACAAAGGTGAGACTTCCTTACCGTTGAGATCACATGACCAACCTAACTTCCTTTATCTTGGTAACCACCCAATCATCTGACACTTTTAATTAATCAAAAATGACTTAGCACACCTTTAAGGAACTTGTATATGCAGCACAATGGAGACAAACCAACCACACACCTGACGTTCGACAGATACTGCAAAATTTGATTAAAAAAAGTAATTGAGGTTCCAGTAATAAGCTACATAGCGGCAGATGCTGGATTCCAGTGACTCTGTGAAAAAATACGATACAGTTTCTATAATCTTGCTATAAATAACCCTTCTGCTAGCTGGTCATTTGATCCGGTGTCATGGATGCTGATTTGTGGTATGGCAATAGCTGATGTAATACATGAAAATAACACGCTTATTAATAATATAATCCAGAAGCCGTTCTGCACATTTCTACTTTGGCACCTACAGTACGTTCCCCCCTTCACGCCAATGGTCTTAACTGCTGCTACGACAACATGCATCTTAATGGCAATCGGTTTCTCTACACGCACACGTAAAGATTTCTAATATTGCACATACAATAAAACATTTCCAAAAGGTTTACAGGAATGTACTGTAAACCACTTAAACTTTCATATTTTTATACGTTATTCCTCTAAATCTTCTCTGGGTCAGTAACCGCAGAAATGATTTCAAACGTGTCAATGAATGACCAAATAAAAATGGGCAGCAGGAAATGCTCGCTCTGTAAAGAAGGTGTGCGCAGTACAGGTTTCCACCACTTTGAATCTAAAGGGGCAGTTCACTGGTCCAGTCGTGGCCCCAGCCTGCTCGGTCCAGCAGGAAGCATCTGGTGTGTTGGTTATCCAGTAGAGGTGAAGCTCACCCATTAAGACTTGAAGACGTGCACCGCCCGCACCACGTACTGCCTGCAGATGGGGCACTCGCTCATCCTCTTGCCGCACTTGGTGCAGGTGACCATGTGACCGCACTCCAGCAGAACGCAGTCTATCACGGCATCCATGCAGATACGGCACAGGTTCTCATCAACGCCGCCCAGCTGAGCTACTTGCACACCATCTGCAAGACAATATATGGAAGGGTTGAGATCTTGTTTAATAGTCTATCGATCTTGTGTCTGCTCTGTTTGTGTGTAATGAGGTTTTCTTTCCGCTTTGGGAAAGATTGTTGTACATAGCTGCATATGCAATGACATTTTACAAAAAATACACAAGAAATTTTGAGCAGTAAAATGTGTCATTTAATTTTCATTAAATTAAATTAAATAAATTTAATTCAATTAAAATGCTTTAAACTAATGTTCCAGGTTCAATACAACATAAAACTCAATCATTGTTTGATTACGAAAGTAAATGTTTTCGGCTCGTCACGTAATTTAATAAAAGCATTTTAAAAGTGCAAATAAATGAGGACATGCATGTTAAATATTTGAAATCACTAAAATGTGAATTCATGTTAAAAGGACATTAATTCCTTTTTAAAATAAAGAATATAAAATGCGTTTTGAAGAACATCGTTTTAAATGACATTTAAATTCTGTTCAAATTGCTTATTTTCAGTTTTGAAAAAAATCATTTTAAAATAAATTTAAATTCAGTTCAAATTTGGATTTTAATTAAAATTCAATACAACTTTAAACTCTATCAAAAGCGTTTTTAAATTATGCACAGATTCGATTACGTCCCATAATAAAAGCAGTTATAATAAATAAATAGAGATGTGTACCTTAAATATTTGAAAGCAGAATGAAATTTGAATTTTTGTTAAAGAACATTCATTCTTCTTAAAAATAAAGAAAACAATTCAAAACATATTTTCAATTAAACAGAATGAGACAGAAAATGTTCTTGACTCATCCCTCAATTTAATAAAAGCAGTTCTAATAGAAATAAAAAGGGAAATGCACATTAAATATCTACAAGCAGAAATGTGATTTTTTGTTAAAGGACAATAATTTAGACCTTAATAAAAAGATTTTATTTTCAATTTTATCCAGGTATTTTAAATTAAAAGTCCTTATAAAACTGATATTTTTGCTTTAACAATAACCTCAGCAAAGAGTAAATATTATTTTCTGTATTACTGAACCTGGAACACTTCTTTAACACACTGTCTTTCTTATTTGACATCCTTTTAGCCGGTCAATATCAGCAGTCAAACCTTTTAATGAATGATATACAGTACGTGCTTTCAACTCTCCTCTATGGCAGACTAAACCAGTATTTGCTGATGTCAGTCTTATTATCTCAATTAATTGCCCTATAAAAAAACAAAACGATGCACATCCCTAAAGCATCTGAAACTTGGTCCCTCTCCAAAAAGCCACTTAATATATTGTCTGAGACTTGGACAGCTATAATCTTCGGATCATTTTGGGCCATTTTCCAAGCAGTGTTAATATAATTAATGAAGGCAAGGTGCAATTACAGTAATGTGACAAGCTATAAAAAGACAGCCAGATCACATTAGGAGCATAATTCATGACACAAATGTGATCATGCACGTGGAAACCACATATCAAACTCTCCCAGCATGCATTGGGAAGAGTCACTTTTCATTCATGGTAATGATGACGTTGGAGCCACATTAAAAAAGGCTGAGTCTTACCTCCAATACCTCCATTGCATATAGGAGGAGGGTAAGCTATGACTTTGATTGACAAACACAGCAGTGGGAGAGTTAACATTATTAGCATTGGGCAGCTAATGTAAGCTCACATGCATATAAAAAAACTGCTCTTTTCACAAATTGCTACCCAGAAAGAAGAACATACTTCCATGTTATACACGACTCATGCTTCACCAGGCTAGTAATTAGTCCTGGTAGTAAGGTTTTGATATTTTACACTGTACATTTATTTAAAAATATTCAATATAATATGTATTTTTGAACGTCTCAAATACCAGTGTTGTTATTGTTAACTACAACTAAAACTAATCAAATAAGATTCAGTAATAAAATAACGTGCGAAAATTAGAAATGCTGCCTCTGAAACGAACAGAAATAAATTACGTTTACGTTGAAGTACTAAAATGACTAAAACTAAAATAAAAACAAATGAAAGGTAAATAAATACATTCAAAACATTAATTAAAATAAACAAAAACAATAAAAATGACAAAATTACATAAGAAAAAATACTAAAACAAACTAAAAAACAAAAACAAAATAATACTACAATATAAATTAATATATAAAAATACTACTATAAATACTTTCAAGTACAATATATCAAAACATTGGTTTGCTTACCTGCAGCTAGGCTGTTGCTAACATTTTCCACTGCAAGGAAAAGAAAACGAGAAGAATCAATTTTATGGAGAGCAGAAGCCTGTTTGAAAACCACATTAGCCACAGCTGATTTTGGGCTGATCCTTGACTGATTCAATTTCATGTTGTTATTTCTCACATGCAGTCTTGTCAAAAAGATTCGGAGACTGTGATAAAATGGCTGCATTCCTCCTCATCCATCACTCTTATTATATGATGTTGTCAGCTGTGCTCTTTTCAGCCTGAACATCTACAAAAGCGGACCACTGAGTTTCCTTCTCATTATTCTGCCAATTATATAGCCAGCAGAAGATAAAATGGTCATATAAAGCACCTGAGGAATCTTTCATACTCTGTTCTACTAATTCAACATAAAGAGCCTCTTCTAGCAGAAGGATGAAATTACTTAAAGGGTTAGTTCACCCAAAAATGAAAATTAGACTGTGTTTTACTCACCCTCGAAGCATCCTAGGTGTATATGACTTTCTTCTCTCAGGCGAATCCAGTTGGAGTTATATTAAAAATTGTCCTGGCTCTTCCAAGCTCTATCATTGCAGTCAGTGGGTGTTGTAGTTGAACAGTCCACAAGTCGTCAAATAAAGCGCGCGCATCCGTAATAAAACGTGCCTCACACGGCTCCGGGGGGTGAATAAAGGCCTCCTGTAGTGAATGCACGCGTTTTTGTAAGAAAAAGATCCATATTTCAAACATAATAAACACTTTTCTCTCACTTCCGGTATCTGTCATACGCGGAAGCCGTTGCGGCGGATGACGCAGGATGTATGTGCAGCACGCGTGCCTCTAAGATATGCTAGTCTTGCGAGTTTGTTTACAGAAGCAAAGGAAGCAAAGTTTCCTTACTTGGTTTATATTGAAATCCTCCGACATTTTTCTTTGCAAATCTTCGGTTTGTACTTCTAATTCGTGACCAGCGTTTTGTTTTGTTCTGTTCTCTCTCCGCATTCGTCACTAATCACGCTACGCCGACGTCCTCCGCCGGAACGGCTTCCGCGTATGACATACCGGAAGTGATAAAAAAATGTTTATTACATTTGAAATATGGATATTTTTCTTACAAAAACACATGGATTCGTTACAGGAGGCCTTTATTCACCCCCCCAGAGCAGTGTGAGGCACGTTTTATTATGAATGCGCGCGCTTTATTTGACGACTTGTGGACTGTTCAACTACAACACCCGCTGCCTGCCATGATAGAGCTTGGAAGAGCCAGGACAATTTTTAATATAACTCCGACTGGATTCGTCTGAAAGAAGAAAGTCATATACACCTAGGATGCTTCGAGGGTGAGTAAAACACAAGCCAATTTTCATTTTTGGGTGAACTAACTCTTTAATAAAATAACTGAATCATGTTCTTACACCTCCTACACTTAAAAATAAAGGTTATTTTTTGGCATCTATGGTTCCATGACGAACCTTTAAAATCCACGGAACATTTCCACTGCACAAAAGGTTCTTTTTGTGCAGTATTAAAATGTTCTTCACGCTAAGAAAAATTATTCTTTTAAGAACTGTTCCCTGAAAGGTTCTTTTTGGAACCCAAAAATCCCCCTTTTGGAAGCTTTATTTTTAAGAGTGTCCGACTCCTAACAATCCTTTTTTGCCTATGAACGATGTATATGTAGATGTTTTAGAAACAACTAGAGCACAAGTGGACTACTTTGGGGAGAGTTCTACACTTTATGTGTGACGTCGGCTCTTACTCGATCTTCTGTTGAGTTCGTTCTCTCTGTAGAGATGATGGACGCGCTCCACCAGCTCCCATTTCTCACAGCAGCCTGAATAGTTGACGAAGTTGTGGGCGAGAATCTCCTTCAGCTGCCGCACCGTCAGGCTCTTGATGTCATCCTCGCGGGACAGATCCGAGAGGGAGGCACGTGCTCGCCTCTGCGTCGCTGGGCTGGCCTGCTCGGGGACAGACATCAAGAGACACGCGGACGGATGGGTTTTAGCATTTCACTGCAGTCCACGTTGATATTCCACCAGACTGCTCATTTTGAACTCTGTAGATGTTCTTCTGAAGTATTTGCCAAACACTAAGCAGAGTTATCGGATGGCACTGAATTATTAATGTTAATGGTTGCTCAGTGAGAATCGAGGGGTTTTAAGTAACCCAGTCGTCTTCACAGTAGGTGGCACAAACACTCGACGCATGCAGATTTTGTCAGGTTTGTCTCACCTCCAGTATGTCGTCGTGAGGCTCCAGGTTGAGGAGGGAAACTGATGTAGCATCTCCATGGTCCTGAAGATAAAACACAGAGATCAAGAACTTGTATCAGATTATAGACTAGAACCTGATTAAAATCAGAATGTGAGTTCAGACTGAGCCGTGCTGTGAGTTCAGATCCCATCTTCTTTTCTCTTTAGTGTTTGTATTTATTTATTTAAATTTTTGATAGGACAGTGTAGAGAGTGGAGAGAGAAAGAGAGGGGGACGGGAATCGGGAAAGGTCCACGAGCCGGGTCTCGAATAATACATAAAATCTTTTTTTAGAATTAATGAATTAATTTATTTAAACACAACAACACGTTAATTAATAAAAATAAACATAAAAAAATAAACATTAATAAATATAAAATATAAAATTAATTATATAAAATATAATCAAATATAGTTAAACAGTAATATTGTAAAAAATAAATAAATAAATAAATATAATAAAAATACCCAGTGTGTTATTGTAAATTTTTTACAAATTAAATGTATTTCTGTGATGCAAAGCTACATTTTCAGCATTACTCCAGTCTTCAGTGTCACATGATCCTTCAGAAATCATTCTAATATGCTGATTTGCTGCTCAGGAAATGTTTCATATTATTATTAATGCTGAAAACAGTTGTGCTGCTTAATATTTTTGTGGAAATCATACTTTTTCAGGATAATAAAGAACAGCATTTTAATATAATATAATATAAAAATTGAGATACATTACAAAAATACTCCTAAGATACATTACAAAATATTGAAAATATTGTAAGCAATAAATAAATATATTTCAATACCTAAATGTATTTAGATATATATTATACAAAAATTGTCTAATTACATAATACATTGAATTTAAATCATCTATTTTATTCTAAATCCTGAATCACAACTTAAAGTAAATCATAAAAATATTATCCGTTCTACTACAATTGGGAAGTGTTTGCCATGCAATAAAAACAAGCCTTTTATGAAATTCTTAAGAGACCACTTAAGAAAAAGTAACATTCACTTTAAATCTCCTTTACAACTATGAGTAACCTCTGTGTCAGTGCAGTTTAATCAAACCGTCTTCCCATCACATCCTCACAATTAGCTTCCCTTGGTTCTGCAAACTGCACATCAAATAACACCACATTACAGAGTCAATCATTCGTTCACTCTGATTGCAATAATTCCTGTCCTGTGTCACTCACAAAAGGACCATGTGGTCCTGGAGCAGCCGGCTTTTGTATGCTTTTTTGGGTCTCTCACTAGCTCTCTCTTTCTCTGTTTGCCACATTCAGGACAATTAGCTAATGGCCCTGCGTTCTTCCTGTCTGCTGTCTGGCAGAAGAATGACTGGGTCTTTATGAGGAGAGTCTGCACAAGGACTGAGATCTCACACATGGGCCACATACAGACGGTGTATTAATAATGAACGGGTCAGTCTGCCAACTCAGGCTCTGAAGTCACACTGGACCATCACAGTCTCTTCTCAAACACACACTTCAGGCCGATTTACCTCTTAAACTCGTTTGCACTTTAACGTCTGTGCTTTGAATCTGTAAGTGGTTTAAATCACGTCGCGCAGGAATTACCAGACAACCTGTTCCAACATTATGTAACCCACTCAGCATGTCAGATCTAAAAAAAAAAGGCAAGGTTTAAACGCCATTGCTAGCCTTGTGGGGTACAGCTGTTTCCAGTATCCACGCGGTCACGTCGCATCAAAGCACGTCAGCATGGATGAATCTTTAGTAAGTGAGGGTTGTAAGCAGCTTAATAACTGAACAGAAAACAGGAGTCAATAGATTATGGTGTAGAAATGTAGAAGATTGAGAAGAAATCCTCACTTTATGTATTCAGAAACATTCTACGTTTTAAAGTAAATGAAAACAACGAAGCATGACTTATGACATGAGAAAAAAACATGGAAGTAGCTAAAACAACAGCCGTCAAACAATGCGGTCAGATATATTTAACAATATTTACAGGCCTTAAATTAGTTTGTTTGATTTTATTCAGCACATTTAACACGCAAAATGCAATGCGCATGTTAAAAGTAAGCATGCTAAACACAAAGCAACAAACATTGACAGTAATGTTAAAGTATTACATTAGAAATCAAGTTTTTTGGTAATTTTTTTCAATGTTAAAATCCTTTTTTTTGAAGCATAATGTGTCATTTTACATCAGTTATTTTTAAGTTGAATTCCCTAAAAAAGTGTTTTTAAAACATTGCTCAGTTTATTGGCACAGAAATTACACACTTAACCTTAAAAAAATAAATAAATCACATAAAAAATACACATAACTTTATATTATATGTAAGTCGCTGGGGTATATTTGTAACAATAGCCAACAAAACATTGTATGGGTCAAAATTATCCATTTTTCTTTTATGACAAAAATCATTAGGATATTAAGTAAAGATCATGCTCCATAAAGATATTTTGTAAATTTCCTACCGTAAATATATCAAAACTTAATTTTTGATTAGTAATTATATGCAATGCTAAGGACTTATTTTGGACAACTTTAAAGGCGATTTTCTCAATATTTAGATTTTTTTGCACCCTCAGATTCTAGATTTTCAAATAGTTGTATCTCGGCCAAATATTGTCCTATCCTAACAAACCATACATCAATGGAAAGCTTATTTATTTGATGTATAATTCTCAATTTCAAAAAATTGACCCTTATGACTGGTTTCATGGTCCAGGGTCACATATAAAAAAAATATAATTAAATGTAAAATAAATAAATATTGTAAATAATAAATATATTTACAAAACTTGTATTAAAATTGCCTCATTAAGTACTACATTTAATTAATAATAAATTAATTTAATAGTTAATATGAATTATAAACAATAATGATTATAAATGCTGAATCACACATCTTTTAGTAAATAAAAAAATATTACCCATTATACTGGTCCTATATTAAAATGTTCATTTGCTCAAATGCTCATAAAAATGAGTAAAACAAACATACATCTTTCATGAAATTCTTTAGAACTAACATTGAATATTTTTGGCCCATTTAAAAAGTGACAAAACAAAAGAAAACAAAACAAAGCAAAACGCTTGGCACTGTATACTGCAAATATTCTTGGCTCTTGTGACAAATTGTTTGTGATGTTGTTTTGATGTTGTGATGATTTTTACTGTATGTCACACTTTTTATTCAAAGAGACTTCAAAATAAGGAACATAAGCATTGAAAGAAGAGAAAGAAATAAAATAAATATTTCTTTCTCTTCTTTCAATGCTTGTTATGTTCCTTATTTTGAAGTCTCTTTGAATAAAAAGTGTCTGCTAAATGAATAAATGTAAAAGTAACTGTAAATAAAAGAAGTCAAATGAACACTGAAATGCACTGGAACACATTGCCTTCCGGAAAGTGCCTCACCTGATTGGTTGTCCCTGAGCTATCGCTGCGACTGAGAGCCTCTCCCTGAGACGCGGCGACAGACAGCGCCGACTGCTGGGAGGAGGATCGTGCTGCGGAGGCGGGCGGCGTGGAGAGCGAGCGCGGAAGTGAGGGCAGACTGTCCGTATCCGCTTCCGCCTCCTCTTCCTCCTCCTCATCCTCCCCCATCTCCAGCTCGGCACCCAGATGGCAGAGCACCAGGTCCACCAGGTCCTCTTTCTCCCTGCAGGTGTCCGTGTTGATGTTTCGCAGCGTGAGGTACTGCCGCAGGTCTTTAACGCGGAGTCTCATTAACATGGGCCGCTGGAAGGCCGTGCCCCACAGCAGGTGGCAGGTGGAGCAGCGCCGCAGGTTCTCCTGCAGCACAGAACACAGCGAGCAGAAGCTCTTCTTGCAGTCTGAGCAAACGTGCTGCAAAGAGAGAGAGAGAGGATGAATCATTAAACAGCCAGCTAATATGTGTGCATTAGACTGGTGATTTAATTACGTCATGCTTTAGCTGTGCTGATTGACACTGACAGAACACCGACGCTTCCATCTGTAAATCACTGCGGCATGAACTTCATTTTTCAAGACACTTTCGAACTCTCAGAAGCAGTTGTGGAGTCTCTGTCGGCAAGCCTGGTGGTGGTTATCAAATGCCACCATGCTGATGAATGAGCTGTTCAATCAAACCGTTGCACTCTGGCTTAATGTCAGTTCTATCCATCACATCTCTGCATATGTGTGCTGGTGTGAGCGTCTGCAGATGCATCACACGGTCTGGGCATCCGAGCGTCTGCAGACAGGTGTGAAAGTGCTGATAGGATTTCAAAACACTGATGCTTTGTGGAAAAGTTAACGCTCTGATCTTTCATCACTCCTGTCAGAATGCCAGACTTAGGAGGCAGATCAGTGTTTCCTCCACCTCTAGTGAGGAGCAATACTGTTATATATCAAAATATAGTAAAAACTTAATATAACTTATATAATATTTAATAATATTTCTATTTAAAATAAAAAATTTTTTTTTAATACATTTAAAAATGTCAGCAGCCATTAGTCCAGTCTTCAGTGTTACATGATTCTTCAGAAATCAAATGTGCTGATTTGCTGCTCAAAAAACATTTATTATTATTTTTTATCAAAAAAAATCATACTGAAAATTGACAATTTTGAACAGAAGTGTGTGTGTATTATATATGATATGAATTAAACACTACAAAAATATAAATATTAAAATGCTCCAGTGAAAATTTTGCCAGTAAAAACACTAATCTGAGAAAAAATGTAATCTGTATCTATTCCATAATTGTATAACTTTCCATTGTGTTGACATCACTAACTGCTGCACATATAAAATGAACATGCAATGCATGTCCACTCTGCAAGCAAATAATTTGATTGGTGTGGTTCTTTTTAGTGAGTCAGATGAACTAACTTAAGAATCATTCTGAAAAGAACGCAGTCGCTGTTTAATTCATGGACTGAATTATTCAGAACTGATAGAGTATTTAAATAAATAGTATTTAAATAAAATAAAACGTATTTAAAAACCTCAATAGTAAAATAATAAATAAAAAGTAAAAACACAAACATAAGGTTTAACAAATAATATTATTTATTGTTTAGCATGTTTCATGTTTTAGCATGAAATTTGTCAATGAGAAATTATCACCAATTTTTTATTAAAGAATTCTGACCCATCAGAGCTTTAGACTAGTGGTTGTGTATGTTCTAAACACACACATTGTGTGGAAAATGTGGGTTGGAATTTCATCCATGTAACTTCCCGCTCTCTTTTCCCTGTCATTTATTTCATCTCTCTACTTTCACTATAAAAAAAAAAAAGACAAAACTCCTAAAATCATACTCCACAAACCTCAGGTGTCCTACCTTTCGTCTGAACACGGAGAAGGCCAGTCCGCAGGCTTTGCACGCCAGGCCTGCGCTTCCTGAGGTGGTGCTGCTGGGTGGGTAGGTGGAGTAACCAGCACTGGGGGCGAAGCGGAACGGCCCGGCTCCGGTTCCAAAGCCAGGCTGCTGGGTGCGGACCGCCCCTGTGCCCATCACCTCATTCAGCAGCCCGCAACATGATGCCCACATGGAGGAGGCCCCCGCCTGGAGAAGAAAGACATGTTACAGATATGTTCAGATGTAGGGCTGGGTATTGAGATAAATTTCAGATTCGAATTTGATTCATTTGGAAATATACCAGGTTAAGTACATGTACATTTTTCTCAAGGAAAAAACTCAAATAATTCTGTAAACTGAATCCTATCAATTGGTACAGAACTACAATATTAAAAGGGAAAATTAACAACTGATTTCCATACTAAAGGCCATTGCACACTGAGTCCGAAATATTCGCACGTTGAAAAATAAATACGACAGCACGTTGTCAATCACGTTTGCACACTGCCACCGAAACTTTCGTTCGTCATAAAAAAATTTGGACCAGGTTCGATTTTCTGCAAGCTGACAGGGAACGTTCTAAAAACGTTTGCTTTTTTCCCCCTATAAATGTTAGGACAAAACATTCTTAAAGTAATGTTTATGAAACTTTCTTTAGTAATATTTGTTATTACTTTAATAATATTAGAACATTGTAACCGTTAAATAATGTTATAAACATGATAAGTAAACTGAATTATAAAAAATAAACAACAATGAAAATAAAGTTAGTAGAACGTTGTTGAAAACGTTTTTGTAACCTTTAAACAACATTCTAATCACACCAGGAAAACTGGACATTTTAACATTCTTAGTTAGAATATTAAAGATAAACATTTAAGTAACGTTATATTTTGGGTGAAAATAAAGTTCGTCGAATGTTGTAAGAAACGTTTTTGTAACCTTTAAATAACATTCTATTCGCAACAAGAAAATGACATTTCAATGTTTTAGAAACATTTCAAAACAATGTTCCAACAATGTTTTTATAACCTAAATTTGTTCCCTGGGTATTCACATATGGAGTGTGTTATGATAAAGCAATGGCAAAAACTATCCTGTACTTTACCCCAGAGGGCAGATTTGTTTGCCAGACAATGATGAAATCAGGCACATATGCTTTACTGAACTTCACATTATGTAACTTGTACATCATAAACAACTGAATGCACTCAACTTCAACACTCAAAAAACTCTGCTAGTAATCAACTAAAATGAATCAATGCTTTGCAGGCCTTAAGTGAATCCTCAAGGAACATGATACAGTGTAAAAGGCTGTTAGAGTAAGACAAGGCCCGGCTAATTCTTAGCGTGCGTTTGGAGCATTAAAACGGTGTCAGTACAGCAAAATGGCAGTGAGAGCTAAACAACTGAGATTAATGGACATGTCTCAGGTTTCAGCCAAATGCATGTGCAAACCAAACAATGCATTCATAAGAACCATAAAAAGCAGACATTACCAGGCCTATTCTTTCTCTCCAATGATCTGGGGTATCTAAGAGCTTTCATTTATTTAAGGTGTAAATTTAGAAGATGCTGGTTAAGTCAGTCGCTCTGCTGGATGTTTCATAACACTGCTGAATTTACTATAGCCATGAACTTCCCTAAAATCATGAGCTGACTTAATGTAAAGCAAACAAGCAGATCTATATTCATTTTTTTGTTGTTTATCTGAAATAGATTGTACCACGAAAATTATTTCTTTCAATAAATCAATACAACAGAAAAAGAGGTGAAAATTTGTTCAGATATAGGGAAAAAACTCAGAATTTCTGCTTGGCCCAATAAATAAATAAAACTAATTTCACAGATACAACTCTGAAATATAAAGTTCTTCTAATTTTATTTGTGCTACTAACCCTTTAGAAAAAAAACATCTTAAAGTTGCGATGAAATATAAGTAGTGACAGATTTTTTCTTCTGTGTTGTGACGTTCATCCGAATTAAACAGATTATTGAAAAAAAAAAAAAAAAATGTAGGGCAGGACTTGGTTCTGTTCATTGGTTGTTGATTGGATGGAGGCAGATCTGAATGCAAGCTTGATGTTGATTGTAAAAAGAAGCAGTGTTTAAGTGAACTAAATGACTTGGAGAAATCCGACATAAGTAACCAGAGAGAAGTTTGATGAAGCCTGAGTTTGTTTTCATTTCCATTTAGAGGGTTTTTGGGCACTTTTCAGTCCGCAGTCTAGAAGAGCAAACAAAACAATTCATGGTATCATCTCAGACAGGCACAAAATCACTTTCCAGGACATTTTCGTTCACTGTTCCCTGCTGGTGGAATGATCTTCCCAGCCCTATCTGGAACGCAGAAATCCTGACAATATTCAGGAAACGACTGAAAAGTTATCCTCACTGTTCTAGCTTGTACTCTTCTAAATAATGTCCTAAACTTTGTATTACAAGCACTTATAGTGTTTATTTGCCCAATTATGATGAATTGCTAGATGTATTCCTCATTTGTAAGTCGCTTTGAATAAAAGTGTCTGCTAAATGAATAAATGTAAAACTCTGAACGTCTTTTATTAATTTGGTGCCACTAACATGGCAAACCTCGGCAAATCCAGTGATTATTTACTTGTTGTATCAAACTGGTACCTTGTAAAAATGACTGTTTCTAGGTGGACTGAAAACTCACGGAAGTTGCGTAAAGTCAGCAAATCAGATTCATGCTCGGTCAGTGAATGGACAGTAAAACACAACATGCATAAGACCTCAAAACAAATAAAAACCTTTTTACAGGCAGTAACATTCATTGATTCTTTAATCAATAAACCCTCAAACAAACATCACCGTATTGACACTATAACCAACCATGGCAGCTTTCTGTGACCCAACATGGCGTGATGTCTTGTCTCAGAATAACACTCCGGAGGTGGGGGGTGGGGGGAGGTTGGTGATGGAAGAATGCATCTTCTGTTTAAGAGCAGGACAATCGATGAGCTGAAATGAGCACACATGCATCCTATGGTGCAGAGCGACAGAGAGAGAGAGATGGGCTGAGAGGATCAAATCTGTTGCTGCTCTTACACACAGTGCAGAGCAGGTTAAGCCAAGCGGAGCTCTCCATTTGCCTTTGTTGTTTATACACTTACATAATGCAGGCCAATACCACGTTTGTAGCATCTTTCTGTATGTGTGGGCACACAACAATAGTGATTCTTTCTCTTCTATAGAAAGACGACAGAGCACAAAATAAAATAATAAAATAAATGTAAAATAAAAAACATAAAATTTAGGCTAATATAACAATTTAAATAAATATAAAACCAAGGTTGCATTTACTTGATTAAAAAACAGTAGTACTAGTGATAATAGTAATATTGTGAAATATTTTAGCAATTTAAAATAACTGTTTGCTATTTTATTTTAAAATAGAATTTATTCCTGTGACGCAAAGCTGGATTTTCAGCAGCCATTAGCTACTCCAGCCTTCAGTGCAGGGCTGGATTGGTAATCAGGCATACCGGGCATTTTCCCGGTGGGCCGACGCACTTAAGGGGCCGACAGAACAGGCTTGCTCAATGTATGGGCAGGGTGAGTGATGCGGGCAAAGAGCAAGGCAGGAGGAGAAGAAGAGAGTAGTTGAATTGTTAAAGTGCTTGATAGGGACTCGCAACGGAGGCAGACATCTAACCTATCCTGATGTGTGTGCGCGGCTGCGTGCCATGAGTGTAGAATGCGTAAACAACATTAATGCTTTTTAATAAAACGTAAATTCGTCCCACGCGATTTTTAGCCAAGTCAAGTCAAGTGTGTTCATAGAGGTTTCCATGGGCCAATGCGAATAAAGCTAGATTTAAATAAAAAAAGACACGATATTGTCGGACCTGACGTTTTATTCTTATCCAAAACAAGATGTGATATGAGTGTGATACATAGGCTACATACATACACTACCAGTCAAAATTTTTTGAACAGTAAGAAAGCTCCAATAGAAAGATCCAAAGATCAGCATTCGATGGGCCGCCTGGACCAAAAAATGCCAGGGCCGATTTTTTGTCCCAGTCCAGCCCTGCTTCAGTGTCACATGATCCTTCAGAAATCATTATTATCGATGTTAAAAAACGTTTTGCTGCTTGATATTTTTGTGGAAATTCTGATAATTAATTTTTTTCGGGATTCTTTGATGAATAGAAATTTCCAAAGAACAGCATTTATTTGAAATATAAATCATTTGTAACATTATAAATGTCTTAACTCTTGCTTTTAGTCAACTTATTAAATTTTTTTTTTTTTAAAGGGGTCATATGATGCAATTAAAATGTTTCCTTTCTCTTTGAAGTGTTACAAGGTTCCTGACTCAAAGACTGTAAGTACTTTTTTATATTTAAAGAGTTTTTATATTTTATATATTTAAAGCGAGGGCAGTGATTTTTTTGGGCAGTGTAGAGTAGCGCTTGTTGTTTGTCATTTCTCCGATCACAAATGCAGACATGGTTTTATGTTTACGCGGCGCGATGCAACGCAATGCGTAAAAAGACAGTATAAGTCATTATAATCCATAATTATGTCCCCACTGGATGCAACGAATGCCTCGTTTATAATGGGTTTTCATGTTTTTGAATCATTGCTCCGGCCTGACAGGGCATCATCAAAATATGGTGAGGGGCGTAACATTTCCGTCTCACGCTTGAGGTATTCGGCCAATCACAACGCACTGGATAGCTGGCCAATCACAGCACACCTCGCTTTTTCAGACCGATGAGCTTTGTAAAAATCGACGCGTTTCAGAAAGGCGGGGCATAGTGGAGAAACAATAATGTACAGTCTGGGAAAAATAATGTTTTTTGAACCTTAAACCGCATAAACACATTTCTTTACACCAAATACACAAAATAATGTTCTTTTTAGCAGCATCATATGACCCCTTTAACAAAGCAGTAGTGTACTAACATAAAAAAGAACATAGTTATGAGAAAATGCCAAAATGCTATAGTAGCAATCACTATAATATTTATAGGAAACAAACATATTTGTTATATAATATGTCTAGCCAGTGAGTCTTTATAATCACTGTCTAACGAAGCCACTTCAACAACCACATCCCTTCATGCTGAAATGTGTGCTGGCACTGGCAGGTCACTCATATTTCCTGTTTATCAGATTCTAAATAATGTTGGCTGTTTATGAAGTGCGGGCTGGCTTTGAGTGGAGTCCCTCTGGCAGTGAGCTCAGTATTTGAGCAGTATGGCAGTTAGCGTGATCTCCATGTTGCGTAACATAAGGTCAGGGCATGAAGTCGCTGCTCGTGCTTCGGTCTGGCAGAGAGCCTGTGCCACAGCTTCCCTCTGTCACTTCAATTAGAGCCCCGTGAGCTCAGCGAGGTGGCCACGTCCATCACAAAACCACCGCAGCTCATCCTCTGTCTACACCCAACATCTCTCTTCTTAGCAGTTTTTGTGTAATTATGCATTTGTTACTAGGGCTAATATAGATAACTAAAACTAAAATCATTACAAATTTGCAATGTCCGAACTGATTGCACTATATTTGATGTATAAACATTTTCTATTCTTAACTGTTTTAAATTCATTTTAAACCTCTTAAATCAATTTTTTAATCATTTTCAAAGTTTTTAAATTCCTTGTTTTATGGTTGTGATTATTTTTTTAAATTATTTTCTTTTCTTTTATGTAAAGCACTTTCAATTACCATTGTGTATGAAATGTGCTATATAAATAAACTTGCCTTGCCTTAAAAAAAAACAAAACATTTTGTTACTTGATATAATATAAAAGTTAACTGAAAAAAATGGCACCATTTCTCATTTTTGTTTAGTTTAACTTGATGTTATAAAATAAAAATTACTACAATTTCAAATTAAATTAAATTAAAGTGAAAATGAAATAAAAACTCATTTAAAATAATAAAAACTATAGCAGAATCTAAATGATAATAAATAAATGATAAAAAAGTTACTTTAAACATCGCAGCCTGTATAATAACAGAAAATGAAGTAAAGTGTTATTTTTAAACTTAATATGTAATTTAAACATTATTTAATTTTTTTTATTAATTATATAATTTTTTTTATTTTTTATAATTTATTATAACTGGTTACAATTATCCCTATGATATTATGGATGAATAATTACATTTAAAAAAATCATAATTAAAAGAAAAATATTTAAAAAACAAAGATATAATAATAGTAATAATAATAATAATAATAGCAATAACAATATTTCCAAACTATGTTTTTTGAGATAGTTACACATAAATGTTATCATAAAACAAAACACAATGTCATAAAAAGGACAGTCAAACAGAATAAGAATGAATTAAATAACTAAATAAACTAAATGTGACATGCTCACAAAATCTACTACATATACTCTATAAATACTATAATTATATTTATAACTCAATTTAAATGTTTTTTTTTTTCTCTCCGGACAAGTAACTTTTATACTCGAACAAGTAAATGACAAATTTATTTGTCCGAAGGACTACCACATGAGAATGCTTAATGTCAAGCCCTGTATGACATATAAAGCAGACTAAGAATTATGGGTAGGTCAAAAGAAGTCACCCACTGTGATGGTTAAAAATGGCTTTTAAAGATTGAACATCATGCATCAGAGGACAGTAGGGTTATTTACGAGAATATGCAACTGATTATTTATTAAGTTATGTGCATTAAGAATATCTTTGTAATGCATTATATAAAGGTTTCAAAGAGGAAATTAAAGAAACGACTGACCAAACAGATCGAAAAAGCATCACATTCACGTTCCAGTGTTTGTTTATACAGTCGTGGTCAGAATTATTGGCACCCTTGGTAAATATGATCAAAGAAGGCTGTGAAAATAAATCTGCATTGTTAATCATTTTGATCTTTTATTTAAAAAAATTCACAAATATCTAACCTTTCATTGAACTAAAACAATTGAAAATGGGGGTAAATATCATTATGAAATAAATGTGTTTCTCAAATACACGTTGGACACAGTTATTGGCACCCCTAGAAATTCTTATGAGTAAAATATCTGTGAAAGTATATTCCCATTCATATTTACAATTTTGAGCATACCAGGGTGATTATGAACATGAAATTATCCAGCCATGGCTTCCTGTTTCACAGGAATATAAATAGGAGGGAAAACAGAGGTCAAATTCAATTAATCATCCATCACAATGAGAACAACCAAAGAATATATTTCTGATGTGCAAAAGATAATTGAGCTTCACAAATTAGAAAGTGACTTTAAGAAAAGAGCTAGAG
>NW_015536501.1:767259-785078 GCF_001515605.1 Sinocyclocheilus anshuiensis | reverse complement strand
ATATTTCTGCTGGAGGTCCTGGACATCTTGTTTAGATACATGGCATCATTGATTCTATCAAATACCAACAGATAAAAAATCAAAAAGTGACTGACTCTGTTAGAAATCTTATAATGGGCCATGTTTGGATCTTCCAACCGGTCAATAATCCAAAAACAAACCTTAAAAACAACACAAAAATGGGTAAAATTTGGCACAAAACCAAGCTTCTGCTATGGCCATTCCAGTTCCCTGACCTGAACCCTATAGAAAATGAGTGTGGTGAACTGAAGAGGAGAAGCACCATCATGGAGCTGGGAATCTGAAGGGTCTGGAGAGATTCTGGATGAAGGAATTGTCTCTGATCTCTTGTCAGGTGCTCTCTAACCTCATCAGGCATTATAGGAGAAAACTCAGAGCTGTTATTATGCCAAATGGAGGTTTCAAAAAGCATTGAATAAAAGGGTGCCGTTAATTGTGTCCAATGTGTATTAGAGAAAAACATTTATGTCATAATGACATTTCCCCCCATTTTAAATTCTTATTCTCCAATGAAAGGTTAGATTTATGTGATTTTTTAAAATAAAAGATCAAAATGATTAACAATGCAGATTTATTTTCACAGCCTTCTTTGATCATATTTACCAAGGGTGCCAATAATTCTGACCACGACTGTATAACTGCACATCTGATCCAGCAGCACTGGCACTGGCAGTTTCTGACAGTTTGACAGTCTCCTACTCTTAAAGGTCTGATTCCTGATGACTAGACCAAGAGCGCTCGGAGAGCTTCATGTCCTTCAAGAAAAACAGAGCGTTACACTTCCCCTAAGTCACGATTCTCTGCACGGTCGGGGACTCATCTGAAAGCGAATCTTACAGTAAATGCTTATTTTTAATTGATGAGCAAGCACACTTGACTCCAGAGAATTGAAGTCAGACTAATGTCTCCAGGCTGCGCTCACGGTATAATACATGCAGAAACTTATAACAGCATTAAGTGCTGGGAATAAGACAACTCGACAAGGTCCGTTCCACTTGAGCGTGATGTTTCTTAAAACAATGAATCAGCACTTCTGATTCACAACGGAATAATGGAAAAGCCAATTCTCTGTCTCTCCTCTCACCTGCAGCGGCAGGCTCTGGAAGAACTAAGGAGTGTAGAAACCCTTCCCACTGACAGAAATGCATGACTTCTGACTAATGAGCATTCACATGAGAGTGCATAACTAATTACACCAGCAGATATGGGACTGAGCAGCTTTGAACATGTTGGTTTTAGAAATGTTTTTTGAAGCTAACAAAAATGTTCTAAAAACACCTTACTAGCATTCCCATTAAGCTATGAAAATGTTATTTCTGAATGTCCTCAGTACATTCAAAATGTTCTTTTTTAATGTAAAAATGTTTTGGTTGGTTATGTGAAGAGAAACCATTAAGAGAATGTTCAGTTTTATCATTTCGCAAAAAGTATGGTTTCTTTAGTTACTTTTATATTAATATTAATGTTACGAATATTCTCTGAACAATCTGAAACAATTAGGAAGTAATAACGTTAGATTAATGTCCAACTAAAATATTGAAGAAAAACGTTCCATGAATGATGTATAAATAATATTTTTGTGGAAGAACATTTGTTTACTACTTTGTCTGTTAACTGTGAATAGTTCATCCAAAAATGGATATCAAGCCACAAAAATGACTAAAAAAACACCAAAAACAACATAAAACCTTATACTAAATTAGGGCTGCACGATAAATCGCATGCGATATTTAACGCGCATCTTGTCAGAAAAGCCGGTTCTGTAATCAGCGGTAAATCTCCATCACATACGTGCTTTCACATTGAGTGGCTTTCTGACAAGATGAACATTAAATATCGCATGCGATTTATCGTGCAGCCCTAAAATATAGTATAATAATATAGTATGTACTATAGTATAGTTCTGTTATGGTGTTTTTGCCCTTTTTGGAGCTCAAAACAGAGCATATTCACTATAAACTGTCCTTACTTGGAAAATAGCTATGTGAAGATTCTACAAAAATTCACTTTTCCATTTCATGAGACATGAGCATGAGTGTAAGTAAATAATGACAAAATTTTCATTTTTTGATTAATTATTCCTTTAAAGAAGTGTAAGAACCTCGCTGGGATCTAAGAAGACATCTGTGACATTCAGACAAAGGTAGCAATTTGTAAATTAAAAAAAAAATCTTTATAATCATCAGTAGATTTGTTCTTTTTTTGGCTCGCTTTATTACAGAATGACTGGCATTTCCAATAATGATCATCTAGTGGAGATATGCCATCCCATTTCCATTGCTTTTTAATATTAAACAGATGAAAGCAGATTATCTCCATCTCAAACTTTTTTCAGACTTGTGTTCAACTCCTTGCCCAGATATTTAAATAATGACTTTAGCTATAGTGTGGACCAGACATCAAATACTTTTTGGCAAAATAGCCTAGAATATGAATGAGAAGATTGCTGAGTAATATTGCACAATATCAAAGTTCCAAAATACCTCCAGAAACCATTCCTAATTTAGATAACTGAATAATTCACATATAAAAACCCAGATGCTTCCGTCTTATGTCTGATTCGAAAAGCTTTTCTACTCAGATTAAGCAGAAGCACTGTCACAGAAGAGTGGTTATCCTCAGAAAAAGCTTTCTTTCAGAAGATAGTTCGTCCTTTTGCTTCTTGGGGAGAATCTGTGCTTTATAACACAGTGTCATTACATAAACCACAGGGAGAAACAAAGCCAGACAGTGGAGCTCTTATGAATGAGAGGAATTATTCATAAACCTAAATTATCCGACACGTGATTAACCCTCTAATTATACCCACTCACGCTTTCCTTCAAGGCTGCTCCCTGAAGGAGTGAGGTCAACGCTAATTTAAAAAAACTGCTTCATAATTTAATGGAAATGAGAGTGAATTTGAAAGAATTTAGTCATTATGTGCTAATTGCTGACAAAAATCTCATCGCAATCATCTGACCATTTCTCGCCTACATTATATCAGCAAATTCCCACAATTAACTAAAAACATTTTAAATACCACCATGACCGCTGTCATCACATTCAAACAAACCTTCTCTAAACATCATAAACCACTATTCTCACATCATAATTCAACTGTGACGTATTAGACCTCTGCTCCTTGTGACTGAGCAACTTTTCATAACAGCTCTTAACAGCTTGATCAATCCCAACAATCATGAGCACATGCAGCACAACATCATTTTTAATCACAATCTTGCCTTCTTGTTCCTGTCCACTATTCTGACATCATAATCACTATGCAGTGTTTCAGTTTTTATGTTTTAATGAGAGGAGTCACCTCTGTCTGAGCAGATTTTCAATTTATAACAACTCAGTCAATAAAGACTCAGAATCTTCATTTTCATTTTCACACTTCAACATTCCACTATTATGATGAAATCATTACCACTATGCCATAGTTCAATTGTGATGTTTTAGAAGAAGAATTATGCTTTAGTGTACATTTATATCAGTCTAGCCAATCATCACAGTCATTTTCATCAATACATCAACATCAATTTTCATCAATAATTAAAATGAGCCATTTTAGCCATTAATATCTGGGCTGCTGGTCCAATTATAACAGCTCCGCCAGATATCACAAACACACAGTGCCTTCACGACATGGCGACGGCAACAATACTACAGCGAGAATAAAAGTTACGCCTTCTTTCTTTGCGTGAACATTTGGGCGGCGTTATGCAAATCTTCCCACATAGTGAGGTAGATATGTGGGGGCGTGTTAAAACGAGCCGTTTTAGGTAGGCGTGGCTGACTCTTAACTTTTATAAAGAATATCTCTTTGGATTTGAGACTTTAGTCTTTGCAACTTTACAGATCTTCTTTATGCACCAAGAGCTTGTAACACTCCAAAGAGAAAGGAAAAATGTAAATCGCATCATATGACCCCTTTAAACCACTTTCATTCTTTTATGACTGCTAACTGCATTCTTGAGTCTAGCCCTCATCACAATCACATTCATTTTCATAACTACTCCGGTCCATTGATAATATCCTGACTCTTATCACAATCACAATCAATTCTGACGTCATAATCACCGTGTTATAATTTAATTGTGACATTTTAGTTGGGGAAATCATGTCTGCCTCTCATGAACGAGTCTAGCAATCATCACATTCAGAATCATAATAATCACTATGATGTTCTGATGTCATAATCACCATGCACTTAATTAAAATCAACACATTTTAGTACGTGAAAAACATGTCTGAATTACCGGTCCACTGATACTGCCTGACCGTTATCACAATCATTTGTCATAATCACTCAGAAGGGAAATCACTTCTGTCCCTCATGACTGCATGCCCAATCATTACATTACATCAGAATCACAATCATTTCATCGCGATTCTGACGTCATAATCACTAAGCACATAATTAAATGGCGACATTTTATGGGCTTACATTTCTGCCACAATTCTGCGTGCGAAAGATCATATTTTGAGCGCACAAAAGTGCATTTTGCACGCGCGCGATCTGAGTTTGTGGAGAAAATGTTCGTTTCGCAAAGAAAAAAGTCTTTCGAGCGCACGGAAATCAATTTTGCATTTAAAATACGTTTTTGGATGTGTGCAGACCTTCTCTTTTGCGCGTGCAACGTTTCACTAGCTTGCTCACCTGATGCCCCCCCTCTGTGCTCGCAAAATGCCAACAGCTCGCGTGCTCAACACAACCCAGCGTTACAATGTGCCATAATTCCAGCCAATCAGAGACCGAGGCTGCTAAATTCTGATTGGCTGCCTTGACAACCAATCACAACATTTCTTGCATTACCTCGACAGCAGAAGAGGACAAATACAGTGCATGCATAATTATTATGCAAGTAGATATTCTGATCATATTTTTTTCCAAGCACATTTTACCAATTCCAAATGACATCAATCTTAATAACTACTATTAATCTTGTATTTAATTCTTTATAATTGATATATAATTATTCATGAAGGCTGAAGGCTGAAGCCAGAATCTGGCAGTAAGTTTTGGGAGTTCATTTTTAGTTCATCTCGAGATTTTATCTGTAGAAGATAACCTGCTTAATAATTATGCACACCTGAATATAAGGCGTTTTTCACTTCCAGCCTTCATGAACAATAATATATAGATTATAAGTGATTAAATACAAGATTAATAGTAGTTATAATTATTGGTAAAATGTGCTTGGAAAAAAATATAATCAGAATATCAACTTGCATAATAATTATGCATGCACTGTATTTGTCCTCTTCTGCTGTCGAGGTAATGCAAGAAATGTTGTGATTGGTTGTCAAGGCAGCCAATCAGAATTTAGCAGCCTCGGTCTCTGATTGGCTGGAATTATGGCACATTGTAACGCTGGGTTGTATTGAGCACGGGAGCTGTTGGCATTTTGCAAGCACAGAGGGGGGACATCAGGTGAGCAAGCTAGTGAAACGTTGCACACGCAAAAGAGAAGGTCTGCACACATCCAAAACGTATTTTAAATGCAAAATTGATTTCCGTGCGCTCTAAAGACTTTTTTCTTTGCGAAACGAACATTTTCTCCACAAACTCAGATCGCGCGCGTGCAAAATGCACTTTTGTGCGCTCAAAATATGATCTTTCGCGCGCAGAATTGTGGCAGAAATGTAAGCCCATAACATTTCAGCAGGGAAAACCACTTTTGTCCCTCCTCGCTGTCTGTCCACTGATATTCGCCTGGCTGTTGTCACAATGGCAATACTTGTATCGCTATTCTGACGTCATAATCCCTCTGCTATTATTTAATTGTGACGTTTCAGTAGGGGAAATCACTTCTGTCCCTCATGACTGACTGTCTGAGCTGCTTGTCCATTCATATCAACTCATCCAGTGACTGCTGGCAGAGACTATCCTCCAATCTCATTAGAGAAGTGCTGCGATAAACTGGGTTATGATGAGCATTGCTTGCTTGTACACTCTGTTCCAAGCGTCCACTGGACAAATCAAGCTGCACCGGTCCTGATATCTACTGATACCGATAGTAGCAAATATCCTGCTAAACGATCATAAATGCAGCTGTCACCCAAACAAACACTGTTAATGCAAGAGCATGCAGAAGACGGAAGAACGCACGCATTGCTATTTGCAGACGTCATTTGATGCATCCAAACTGATGCAACTCTTAAGAAGTCTGGCTGTTGACATATTAAACGTCAAACAGCCTCCGGAAATTATTTTGGTGTTTCCACGCAGATGGCAAATCTCACCTACAATAACAAATCTGACATCTACTTATTTTTACATACCTTCATTGCAACTCCCTTCCTCGAATACTGTCGAATACTAAAGTGATTTTCATCGCAAGGACGCTCAGGAACACTCCATTACGTCTTCTCTTTCTATCATCCTTGTGTATGTGTAGAAAATAGCATAACGTAATGGCAAAGCGCGGATCCGCCAATCCTGAAATAGCAAGGCCCGCTGGTATGTATAGCAGCCATTCGGCGTCGCTCTCGCCGGCGAGTGGGCGTGTCTTAGTGACACGCATGTGTGCATCGGTTTGATGCAGCGACACTAGTCACAGTGTGACCCTTAACTGTTTCTCAACATATTTGCAAACAGCTCTAATTTGCAGTTCCCTGTCCGTGCTAATTAAGTCTCCACTCTCAGTTTAATTAATAAGGAAACTGTCTTAGTGTGCGAATTATTCAGGGCCTTTGAACATTGTAAGGGAATTTCTTCGCGTCAGACTTTTTAAAACAAGCTTTTTATGATATAGCTACTTGCGATATGTTGTCGAAGTTTAATTTAAAAAAGATATTCTTGCGATATATGAATGTGTATAAATGTATACATATAATATATAATATTATAAGAATATAAAACAAATTATAACGTTATCTGCGTAACCGTAACTGCGTAACGTCCGTCGCCGGCGGAAAGGGGTCGAGCGGCCTGTTGCTATGGTTACCTCTTTAAGCAAAAGCGATTTCCTTTCGCGAGCGTTTATAGTGCGCTCTGACTAACTTTGATTCTGAATTTTGTGGTCATTGAAACACTAGAGACAGTTAAACGGTTATGATCCAAACTGGCTGCTGTTTGTTCGGACTACAGTCCACACTGGAACGTGTTGGAATGTTCTAGCAGTGACGAGGTATTTCACAATTAATCCTCACAAACCGCTGTTCTTAATACTTTAATACTCAAACACCATATGTTTCAAAACTCATATTAGCTGTCCGGTAATGTTTTAACATGTCAAGACAAACCATTTGAACTCAGAATATATTAAGAAATAAACATTTAATAACGAATAATAAAGTAAACAGAGCATGCTCATCAACTTTCATTATTAAAATGAATTTACATTTAGTCATTTAGCAGACGCTTTTATCCAAAGCGACTTACAAATGAGGACAATGGAAACAATCAAATACAACAAAAGAGCAATGATATGCACGTGCTATGTGACAAGTCGCAGTTAATTTAATATTTCCTCAGGGTTGAACAGTTCTATGTTTCGCCGTTGGTTGCAAGACGTTTTACAATAAAGTGTGAAAGCGGGTCATCTAGTGGCCAGATAAGTGAACGACAATAAAGATCGATATCAAAATTATTTAAGGAATCAGATTTCTTCTAGAAGCAAATCGGTCTCTGATTAATTTAAATTTGAATTTAATATGTTTAATATAACAATTCCATCTAAAACATTAATGCGAAATGTGTAAGCACACGTATCAGCTTTTATGAGTTCAGTGCAAAATGAGTTTCACGTTTAACATATAGTACAGTTGTAATGAGAAAATAGCTGAGAATAATGTGTGATTTTATATGTAAATGAGTCACAGTGTTACATGGTACAGTAACTGCAGCCTACAAGAGAGAAAATGCAGTGGTCCACATTCACATTCATGCTCTCAACCCTCAGGGGAAAACACAGCTACACGACACACTTATACTGTACTGTTTCTCACCCATCCTCTCTCTCTCTCTCTCTCTCTCTCTCTCTCTCTCTCTGTCTGTCTGTCTGTCTGTCTATCTGTCTGTCTGAAAGAGAAAAAAGTTCATACCATTCATATGTAGTGTTACAAGCAAGATTGTTTCTGACACAAGTGAAAGGCAGAACATTTGCCATCCGTCAGTGTGAAGTTATGCATGATGTACTTGCCAAAGTAAACAAACCTGAGAAACAAGTGGACAAGTTAATGAAATATGATTCCATTTGAAGACTTATGACAAAAATTCCCAACAGTTCGTTATGAGCTCTGAAGCAACCTCGGTAAGAACGAAATCAACTAGAGCAAACTAATTAGTAAAAAAAGTTAAAAGAAAAAACAAACAAAAAAAACATTTATTTATTTATTCGATTATTTGTTTATTTATTCATGTTCTAATCTTTATTTGCATTATTTGTAGATATTTTATTTTTCTAGGTCCTTTGTATGTTAAAGTAATTCAAACTGTTGTCCAGTGTGGGGCGACATTGACCATAAAACGCGAACCTTCAGTAGTCAATTTGTGAGCTTTTACTGTGAATGGAAGTTGAAGTATTGTATGGAAGGATGGCAAGCTGAAAACAAGCTTTTTGCCATTACTGGTCAGTCAAAAGTTACCTAAAACATTCTTAAAACTCTTTAAAAATGTAAATGACAGGATAAAGGATTTTGATAGTGTTAGAGATTGGAGTACAGACAATTTTCAATAATTCATTTTTTAAGCAAAATACAATGGGAATGATAGTTTACTTATTATTGAGGCTATAAGTACCTTAAATATAGCTATATGATAGTCAAGTCACCGTTATTGATATAGCGCTTTTTACAATACGATACATTTATACTTAATATTTGTTAATATAAAACTAAACTGTACTTTAAAAACATATTTTTCATTTAATGACATTTATCCATTATTGATATACATTTTTATTTAAATAAAATTTTAAGTGTATCATGTATTTAAACTAATGTAATAATTAATATAATCATCATTAGTAAATAAGGCCTTCTATTAAATATAGTAATACACTGTAAAAAAAATTCCTTAAAATTTACGGTAAAGTAGGGGAATTTACCGTTAACCATCTAACAGGTTTTTACTGTAGCATTTTTACAGTCTTTTACCGTTAAATTCATGGTCATTTTTTACAGTGTATATATAGTGATAATTCAAACCTCATGTGCAGATGTTGTGTCTGAATAAACAGAATGACACAGTGTATGTTACAGGAAATTTCAAAATAGCAAGAAAGAGTTACACCAGTCTAGTTTAGTTTTCCCAGAACTTTTCTGGTCTTCCAGGAACACTATAACTTGCATGCAAAGTTTCATGCGGAAATTCCCTGGTGTCATTAAGATTTGGGTCTCAAGGCTTGTTTTTATTAAGCCCCTAAAAGGTGCAAGTAAAACCAGCAGACACTGACACAGACGCTCGGAGACTTTTAATGCACCCCAGGGACAGGCTAGGACCAAAAAAAGATAAATTTCGCAACCAAGGTCATTGAAAGAAAGTCAAAGAGCAAACACATGGAGCAAATCAACCACAGATGTCTCAAAACACATAGTTTACAAAGGACAGTGAACTCTCGTCAATCAGACAAGACGACTGAAGCTGCTGTTTCCTGTCACTGTGTGCAGTTAGAGAGTTGAACGCATCAAAGGTCATTGCCTTTTTCAGGGTTATATAAACCAATAACCTAATCCAAGCCTACTACAGATGAGATTAAAAATAATTCATTATATTTTCATTTAAATCACCTCCCTATATTAATCCGAACTGCTGTTAATCTATTTAACCATATGATGCATTAAATGATTAATGGAATTATTAAGGGGTAACAATCTTGCCTCGTATTGCTTCAAATCATTCCCAATTTTGTTATATTTTGAACAAGCATATTTAGTTACTTAACATTGTTCTATTGTTATAATGTATGATTAAGTAGCTATATGAATAAAACAATCCTACACAGCAATATACATTAGCGAATTAGAGCTCTGTATGCAGAGTGGAAATCCAGCGGTTGCCTGTGAAAGCTGCCAGCTGTTGAAATGACTTATGGAGTCTCATTAAGAGAGTGCTCGTCTGCTAACACAGAGCACTGTTCTCATTAAGCAAACAGAGACACTCAGAAACCCTTAGTATTGATCACACCAGGATGAGAGATGAAGAGAGGCAGAAAACCTCATCAAAACGAGCCTCTCCTTTTGTACAGGACAGCACTACAGACTGGAAAGCATATGCTCACTAGCTAAAATACTGTAGTAATACCATGTTTTTGAATATAAAACAAGCACTGATATTCTTTTAAATACACCATATAAATACCATCATATATGAGTATGGAAACCATGGTCTTACAGTACCTTTTTTTGTAAGACTCCCACAACCGATTCATCAAGTTAGAACATTTAATTATACATCCCAGTACTTAGTGACTGCACTGCTGACTCCTGTAATTACTTACTGTACATGAATTCTGGGAAACAAATTAGAGAAAAACACATCTGGCAGGTAAAAAAAAAAACAGGATTAATCCAGTTCCTGTCCAGCCTGTATCTCGAAAGCACATTGTCAAATGCAGCCACTTAAAAAAGAAGCTGTCATCTCATAAACACAATGATGCCCAGTCTTTGTACAGAGTTTATTTCACACAGCAAGAACAATCATTCATTAGTGTTTATTATAAAACAGATAGGAAAAGAACATCCAGGTGCTCGAAGCAATTAGTCACAGTGTTTGTGACATTTATACTAGAACTGAACACATTATCTTTGAGCTACAAAGAAAATTTAGATGCTGGAGTCATAAATATGACCCCCCCCCCAAAAAAAAAGAGATGGAGATGACCAGCCAGCTAACTAAAAAAGCCTGTCGTCATGTAAAGTGCAAATCAGACACACGTCTGTAAAGGAAAAAACACCTGTGGAGCAAAGGGCATCATAGAATAACTCGATAGGTCACATTTACTGTCAAACACTCGTGCGTTCGCACACACACGGCATTAATAATTAATAAATGAACTCTGTTACATGAAATTTGTTTAAAAAATACAAAACACTGACATGACTCAAACTTGTTTTTCCTTTAAAAACATTGAAATCAATTTCACTGTGACCATACAAACATGGTTTTTTGCACTGATGAAACACTGCCAGGTGTTTATGTGTCTTATAATGTCATCCCTTGTTGCAAACTGGATGCGATTTAATGAAAAATAATCATGTCGGTTGTGTGGCATTGTTAGTCTCTCGGCTGCCTGTGTGTCCTGTTTAATGAGCTCTGGCTAAAGCTACATTTGCATCATAAGCCTCCAGAAAAATATCACACACACACACACGCAAACACACAGACATCAGTATCCCTTCTAGCCCGCAGGCACTCCAGCAGCCTTTTTTCTCTCTTCTCTCACCTCTCCTCGCTCTCTGCGCTCGTCTATTGAGGCGAATCTACCCTGGACAAAAAGCTTTCTCAGAGGGGAGCAATTGGTCGTATCTGTCACAAGCCAAATGTGAAAGTTTCACATCAGAAGCCTGAAAGTTGCTGATGTGGGTGGCAAAGACTGGCTTGTGGTAATTGTTTTATGTCTTACAAATTTGTCTCGTTCTGTTTAGTTAAGTTTAAAATGGTAAACGACAGATTCGCTGGTGCTTTCTGCAGCAACTGGACTAAAGAATAAAGACGGGGGAGAAAGGAACAGGTCCTGATCTTTCTTCCCCCCTTCATTCTTTCAAAATCCCACCTCCAGGCACCTACTTTACATAACCATTTTGTCTCATGGCACTCCATTTAGGTTTTGTGGCAAAGGGGTGCTTAATGATTTTACAATGTTGATACACTTGACCTTTATTTGGAGTGTTAGAATAACAAACGGACAATACCAAACCACAAGGAACAGCAGAGTCCATCACCTTTCACAGTAATGCAATGTATTTTTCTCTTCTACACTCCAGGGCTCCAGCACCAGATGGTCTTCCAGCTCATCCTCTTCCTCCTCCTCTTCCTCGTCAAACACACTGATTTCTTCAGTAGAAGTGTCTAGGCAGTAGCTGTTGCCTTGACCCTCACTGTATTCGTAGATGGTAGGTAGGCTGCTTCTCATTCCAAAGCGTCTGCGTAGGGCAACCAGCAACGGCTGAGGCACAGTAAAGATGTCCACATTGTTGCCCAGGTCCACCCAGGCCAAACTGGGAAACTTTTTGGGGTCCTTAACCACCTCTATCAGGTCTTTAAGGATAGCTACAGTCAGCCGGTTACCGTTGATTGCAAGGGTGGTGAGTTTGGGTAGCACTCCTAAGAATGGTAAAAGAAATCGCAAGCTGTCATCTTGGAGCTCTGTGAAGCTGATGTCCACCGCCGTCACAGATGAACCATTGTTCTGAAGGTAGTATGCCACACGATGTAGATCACGGCCGGAAAGGGGGATACCAGACAGAACCATGGTGTCGTTTGTTAATTTCTTTTTCAGTGTAGTTTTTAAACTGTGAAAGAAAAAAAAGTAGTGTTAGCATAATACATTAAATTACCATGCTACTGTGTCAGTCATGATATAAAAAATAAACATGGCATATTTTTATTCTATTATTTACTTACACATTATTACAGAATAATGTGGTCATTTAATAGAGCATTTTAGAGTAATTTTAAATAGCAATGCAATGCAATTTACCCATTCTTTTCATTAGCCGCGGATAGTTGTAATTCACTGACAGCCAATCAGATTGCAGAATTTCAGCAAGTTGCCAAAGAGCCAATCAGATTTTTCATGCATTTTTTTGCATTTAAAAATTATTATTTTTTTTACTTGTTTGGACCTGGGTTTCAAACAGCTTTGTGCTTTTTGTAAAACAAAATAATTAAATGTAATAATACATTACAGCTGCTAAGTATTTTAAATGTGCGTCTTGTATTTTTGGATTACAAGGCAAATTATTATGAATAAATAATTAATATTAAAATAAATACAGTAAAATAATAGTAGTAAAACATTATATGGTTATATTAAAAACATGAATGGTTATATTAAATATTAAATGGCTTTTGAAATGTAAATAAGAGGCATTTAAATTGAACTCAAACTGAGTAATATTCAAGTACTGAATGAAAATTGATTGAGTGATGGAATAATTTAAGTCACACTTAAGTTAAATGATCAATGAAGTGTTTCCAAAACCATAGAAACTGTAAAATATTAGTCCTGCGAAGTGGAACACAGCACTCATGAAGCAATTTGTAATTTTCAGTTGTATTTTTATTAAATGCTTTAAGCACTTTTTAAGATTAGTAAATATCGATCCAAAATAATAAAGTAGAAAGAAAAATAGAATTCTGACAATATATAGATATTACAAACTCACACTGAAAAATCAAAATATACAGTATATACATGAGTTAAATATTACTAAGGGGCAAAAGAATATCATTTATTTCTTTTTTTCTGCCACTCATCTCTTGTCTTCCCATCTCGTAAAATGCAGACTCTTTAAATTCTTTCCAGGTCATCTCTTTCTGCATGCCCTGAGGTTGGTAAATGGAAAAGACTTTAGCAGGGCAATGAACATATTTCCCTGCTACGCCAGGAAAGCCTGTGTGTATGTGAGGACTGTTTGGACCCTGCTTCAGTTCCATTTTACAAAATCTGCACAAGCGACCAATGTGTTCAGTTTCAGGCCTCCTCCACCCGTTTCTTTGTGTCCTCAAGTTCACTCTTAAAGAACTCCATTTCCATAAAGTCTTAGAATGGCATTCTGGGGTTTGTTAGTCCTTAATCACTGTAAGCATTAAAAACCTTTGTGGAACAGACAGGGCCTTGCTGATTAAAAAAAAAGTGGATAGAGGTTGCTGCTGCTGCTCCATAATACAATTCTCTCAATAATCTCATGAGTTAGGAGTGTGGTCAGAGCAGGTGCTGTGGTGGGTTTACATCTGCACTGCAGGCTTCATTGTTACCACTGGCACACTGGTTGTTTTACTACCCTCTTTCAAGATGTTTCTCTGGAGTTGTTAAACGAAGAACTGGTGTTCAGCAGTTTGGCCAGGTGCTTGACGTACTGTGAAGTGTGCAGTTTTGTGGTCGAATCAGTGAATCTACACTATATCATGAATAAATCTCATACTTACATTGCATGTTCATCTGCACTTTGTTATTTATGATGAGAGAATTCACGAGTCAGAATTCAGTCAGTGCGCACTGAACAACGGAATTCCGTTATTTCAGCGATGACTCATCCGAGCGCCTCTGATTGGCCATAAGCTCAGCATAATCGTGTGTGATTGGTTATAATGAGCAACACTGTAAAAACGTGGAAAAATAAAAATAATGCAATAAATAAGCCCTAATATTAATTAGATAGTATTACTAGCCAAGTCTTTCTATCGTCAAAGGCATCAGCCACAGGCGATATCTCTGATTATCGTAGATACACGATACTATCATCTATTGGCACAACCCTATTTCAGATGCAGACTCCAGAAATGTTTTTTTTATGTTGGAATGAAAGAGACTAAGTAGTAGCCTATGAAGTGCTTCTTATTCTTACCCAAAGATACAAAATGGAAGAAAGCGTTAAAACTGAACACAATCTTGCTACTCAAACTATAAACTTTTTTATATATGTATTTATTTGCTCCTTTTCCATTTTGCATTTACTTGTACTTTTACATTCAGTAGGCTACTTAAGTATGTTTAATATAAAAAAAAATACTTTACATACTAAAGTACAATAAATATCACATACTTTAAGACTTTTACTCAAGTAATATTCTAAACGGTGACTTCAACTTCTGTGGAGTTGAAGTCACTTTCTGGTAAGATATCTGTACTTTTACTTAAGTGTGGCTTTCAGGTAGGCTACTTTATCCACCACTGCTTTAGGAAAAAACAGCCTTAGATATACAAGCAAAAAAACACACCAACACCATTCTAAGAATTACCGGTATTACAGAACATGAATTATGTGACAGTATACTACGTTTGACTTGATCCCCATAAAAAATATTACTCATTCAAACATCAGTCATCATTCAATCTCAAAATCCATGTGACTTAACCAGATAGTTTGTTTTCTCAGATAAAGGTCAGAAAGTGACAATTTAGTGGCAATTGAAAGTGGCAATTTAAATCTAACTCTGCCAACTGTTTCTAACAGTGATGACCAATGCTGTTTGTGATGTGCAGAGATTGCACAGCGCCTGCATTGCCCCCTCTGTCACCGCACATTACCAATCAGCACGTCCTCCGCATATCCATATATGCAAAGCCGGAGCAACAAAACTGAGCAGTCTCAGTAAACAGCTTATTTCAAAGCACAGAGTCATGCACAGTACTGTGGGTTTTGGATTAGATTCTCTCTTAGACTCACAAAAAAGGGAGAGAAACATGGAAATTGAATGTATGGATGGATGGATAGGGTTCAATGAGTCATTGTTTTTGCCCAGAGCGGTCACGTTGACAAGCAAGTCAGGGCTGTCAGAAAAAATTTGTGCACACACCAAAAAACGGAAAACTGTGGAAACTCGGGCTGACGGAGATGTTTGCAATTGTGTGTGGTTTGCTCTGAGGCACTGCTACTGCAGCTTTCCCATATACTTGTGTGCAGATGAAGTAGCTGACGACACAGCAGCCAGGGGGCAAGGTTGTCAATTCCTGCAAACATATTTATGGAAGACAGGCCAATTCTTTGCATTACATCGACATCAAATATTCTGAATATAAGGGTAGTAATAAAGACTCCTATGCATGAGCAACGGCTCCATGTGCACTAACTACGTTTTAAATTAGAGAGCTGACAACTGAACAGCAATGCAGCTCCCTCCTTCATTCACCCCACAGCACCCCACCCCTCTGCAGTGGGGAAAGTCCATCTGCTTCTCCTCTGCCTGGGATGATAGCATTACATTCAGAGGGGCTTTTGCTGTGACTGCAGGATTTGGACTTTCTACGCCGTGTGCTCTATTGTTCTGAGTTTGGGCTTGTCTGATTGGATTAAGGGCTTTCCTACAGGGGCTGCCTGGCACGCCGCTAGCACTTTTCTGCGTAGGAGCCAGAGGTCCAGCCAAACAAAATGCACGGATCAGCCCTTTTCAAAAACAACACTGTGTGTTGGTGTCATAGTCGTGAGGAAGGGTGCTGAGAGCTCCTGGAGTTGGTGGGATGGGGGTGGAATGGATGGGGTAGGTAGCAGACTGCAATACAGAATTGGCTGCCCATCTGCAAGGTAGCATGGCAGCACTTATCCTGGTTTAGGCTCAATGCATCCTTTATCCTTTATCTCAGGGACATTGTTAACATGGGCTGCTGACATTGTCAGGAACATACCATTTAAGACTGAATTTTAGGTAAAGTGGCAGGGCTATCCATACGGCAGTGGTTGCGTTAGACTTTAACATTGTCCGTCATTTTCCATGTTCAACACACTGATCTATAATAGATATAATATGAACCGTACATATAGTGCACCTCCCATCCAATAAATTGCAATAGGCTAAGCTTTGTGCTTTGTTACTTTTTATATACAGTATAAACATAAAGGTTTGTACAACTGATGTGCACATAAATCCTACAATAAGGGGAAATTATGAAATTTGCAAGGTGATTTCCAGGGTTATATGTAAGGTCAGTAGACAAAACCGATCAATGTATTGATTAAATGAACTGTGAAACAATCTAGAATCCATGGAGTAACTGAACAACCTGCTTAATGAGAGATCTACTGGCTCTAATTGCATCGTACATCCACTCTGCCCTTTGGGATATTGACATGTTTTCACCAAGAGCTTACATGACCTATCAAATGTAATCTCAAAAACAGCTAGATACTACAAGGAAACACGCATACAACATAGGAGGCTGCCACATATGACACATTCTGACAAATTTTAGTCCAATTAAATTACATGACACGATAATTAATGAATAAAATAAATGACATGCAACAAAATTTGCTGAAAAAAGTCCCCAAAATAAAACAATTCAAACAAATTTCATTATGGTGGCAGGCAATATCACTGAATAGACATTACAAAAAGTTAATTGCACTACATAAACGTTGCACTGACAGCCCTAGTACTTACATTTCACAATTACACCTTCATTTCCACCAAACACATGGTTTAATTAGCTAAAGATGTACATTGCGTCTTCTGCACAGTAAAATGGGTTGACTAAGCAAACCTGAGATGTACATGCAGAGCTTCAGTAGCACTTCTCATCACACACTGACTTGTGGGTAAAACCTATTCAAAAACCTGTCAGTGTGGATCTACATACCACGCCACCATGACTCTCAAAATAACGTTGTCAAAACCCTCTTCGGATGATTTCTCTAGCAAGCCCTGACGACGTGGCAGGTTTGAAGGCCCATTTGCATTAATATTGCCCCATACTGACACTTTGACATATGCTCTATATATGCTTATGTCTCTGAGACTTTATTTAGATTTAAAGGCGTGATGTGACGCCAGGTGCCTCTGCCGAACAGACAGTCTAAGTCACATTTTTTGATTTCTCCCTCTTCTCCATGGGCTCTAAATTTCTCCCGAGATGATGTTTGAGGCCATTCTGAGCCTTCTGCGGATAGTAATCAGGTTTTGTCTCTCTTCAGTGCCACATACGTACACCTTTTCCCAGCCATCTTAAATGTGAACTGCACAGAACAATGACTTTCCAGTTGGCTAATCCCATTTCAGTACTGTGAGATAGTCGATGCTATATATATCAATGTGGATAGTAGAGAGAAAACTCGGTGTAAAAGCTGCAAGGGCTCTCTGTATTATTTGCAGTTCTGCTGTGGTAATTCTCAAAATATTAAAGCCATAATTAAACATTTTAGTGAAG
>NW_015536501.1:766733-766895 GCF_001515605.1 Sinocyclocheilus anshuiensis | reverse complement strand
AGTGAAGTCCTTGCACACATTTTTTTTTTTTTTTACTGTAGTCTAAACCCATTTTTTACATACACATTTTTTGTAATTTTTTTTAGATGTAATTATAATTAATTAATTATATATATTTAAATTACATATAAAATTATTATAATTATTAACAAAAAACCCAAA
>NW_015536501.1:762011-766594 GCF_001515605.1 Sinocyclocheilus anshuiensis | reverse complement strand
TTGCATTATAATGTTATTATATATAATATATATATATATATATATATATATATAAATAAATTCTAAATATAAAAAAATAATATAATACACACACACACACACATAAATATGCATAAAAACAAAACCTAAAACATATTAAATTTGTTTTCTGTTCAAACCTTTTTATTAGATAGAATCTCAAAATGTGGAGGGGGAAATGAGGTGAAATATTATTGAATCACGCAAAAAGAGCTCTTTACTTGAAATTATACACAGCAAGCAAATTTCCCTGCAGAAAAACACTATACATACCTGATTGAACTGATTAATAAATTTATTTAGCGAGTTATGATGCACACATGAACACTATGCTATGAAATCAATTGACCCTTGATGAATCTTATTTAGTGCCAAGACCTGTTCAGTCAAAAAAGTGTGTAAATAGAACTGTTGGGTTTAGTTTATGTTTCAGTCCCAGCATAGCTGAGAATTTACAGTGATGTTTAAAGTAATCATGTAAGATACTGGCCTGTCATAAGACACTCACCTAAACAGCCCCCATTGCCCTCAATCTCTCAATCATCCCACTTCTCGCTCGTTGTGTGGCACCGTGAGTTGATGCCAGCCTGCTTTAATTAGCCGTCAGAAGGCCACTTTGGGCTTAACGGTGAGTGTCAGACTGAAGTAGTGCCAGTTCCTGGAGCAGCTAATCCTGCTCAACACACACGCCAGCACTCCATCAACACAAACACACCATCACATGTGAGATCCCTCCAACAAGAGCAGTCTCGGGACATCGCTGCCTCTCCATGGGGTTTCACCTACATGGATCTGAGCGGAAGCTTCAACTGTGCCAGTGGAAAACTCATGCTACATGCTAATGTGAAAGGAACGTTACGGATTAGGGAGGAATAGGATCAAAATGAAAACAACTAAGAAATTATGTTTTGCATAAAACAAGTTAAGCCATGATCTTTTTTTGTGCCCATAATTTCAAGACTATTAGACACATTTTCCCTCAAATTCACATTACTGTAATATTGTAAAATAATTAATGAAGAATATAAAAAGCTTATAACATGGAATCAAGATACACCATGATAAATGTTACTATTTTTCTGTACTAATATATATATATATATATATATACACACACATATATATATATATACTGAACAAAATTATAAACTCTCTAAAATGTGCAGTTTTATTGTATTGGGGGGTCCGGGGGGGTCCGAACACCAGTCAGTATCTGGTGTGTGAAAACCGGGATTCATCCGTGAAGAGAACACCTCTCCAAAGTGCCAGACGCCATCGAATGTGAGCATTTGCCCACTCAACGACGATGAGCATGCAGATGAGCTTCCCTGAGACGGTTGCTGAAAGTTTGTGCAGAAATTCTTTGGTTATGCAAACCGATTGTTGCAGCAGCTGTCCGTACATACATACACACACACACACACACACACACACACACATATATATATATATATATATATATATATAGCACAAAGAAAATAAAGCCAATTTTATTAGGATTTTTTAAACGTGATATTATTTTCAAGATGATTAAACACGTTTCATATAAATTCTCATTACTGTAATATTATTAAAAATACAAAACTAAATAAAAATATTACTAAATATTATTAATTATATATTATTAATAGATTATTATTATTCACATTTAACCCCAAAATCAAAAGGAAAAAAAAGAAATAATTTTACACGAAGAGAATAAATGTAATGTAAATGAATACATCTTATATAATATTGTGGTGTTTTTATGACTGAATAAAAAATTTTTTTTTTTTAATGATTAAACACATTTTCCATTATATTCTCATTACTGTGATACCATAAAAATTCATAAAAAATTAAATTAAATTTATCACAAATTAGCTTAACCAACTACGGCAGTGGACAATAAATGGCACTTGCTAATGTGTGAAAATGGATTAAAAAGCATATAAAAAGTAATCTAGATAAAGCAGAAAAGCTAGACAATTTAAAAGTTAATTTAAAAGTTCATAATTTTGATGAAAGGTCTGTCTAATTATGCGCAAAGATAGGCCCGATTTTAATCAGATTATAAAACACCCTCTTGCCCGATTTAGAAGAGTAGTAGTGTTATTTTTGCATCCATTGAAAGAGCTCCCCTTTGATAAGAGCAAAGAGTAATGATAGCAATAATTACAATGATGATAATAGCACATGATGTATGTTATAGCATGGTGCTCCTAAAACGACTATCTTCAAAAAAGACACTTCAAAGCAGAGCTCAAGCTCAAACCCTGCTCGCCGCTAATGCTACATGCTTGTATGCATTTGTAAGCATGAGTCTAATGCCTGCACCTCCCTTCTATCTGCCCGTATAAGGCTGTGACAGTTGAGTTATTGGAAAGGCCTGTCTGCGAGGAAGTGATGGATTATATAACAGTAGCATAGCGGGCGCCCAGCCAGCACAGTCATTGCAAAATGGCTAGAGAAACGGTATTAAAATGTATTGCTTCAGAAGGGATGCACCCCAGTGGCTGATAGCCGCTTTGAGCTCTGCTACTGTACGGCGGATCAGTGCCGACTGTCTGCTCGGCCTTTTTAATGCGTCAGCCCTCTGGGAATTTATGTGTCGGCACATTCGCCTGGTTTCTGTCAAGGCTACAAACAGTAATGCGATGTTTATGCTAATCAAAGCGTTTGGAGGGCAAATGCATCTTTTCAACAGGAGGAAGAGATTTTATGGCTCTTGTTTGCATTCATGCTAATACTGTAACATCTTTTTGAATGTCTATCAATATTTATGTTAAATAGACTTCCATGCCTTACAAAAAGCACATGGTTTTGCTATAAAATGCATAACAATAAATTAGGGCTGTCAATAGATTACAATTTTTAATCTGATTAATCACAACCTTTTTCTGTGATTAATCGCAATTAATCATACACTTCATGAAATGAAGCATAGACCATTTATCTTGTTTCAAATGGTTATTTTGTCATCATTTGCTATATTCAGCTAAGTAAACCAAAAGATTGAAGGGTGATTCTCAAAAATCTGTATTTTCTGCAAGCTTTTTTCAAGATAAATGTAGATGTCTTTCCAAAAAAGAACTCCAAAAGGATACTCCAAATCTACACCACCTCTCATTGATGTAATAGCATGTCCCGCCGCCGCAGGATTTCCCCGTTGATTCTGCGTTGCGATCCGCTCTGAACAGCTGAAAGCCTGGGAGACTCAACGCGCTGTCCGGAATGGTGTCTTTCAGCCAGGTTTCCGTGAAACACAGAGGAGCAGAGTTTGAAAAATCCTTATTTGTCTGGGAGAGCAGAAGGAGTTCGTCCGTTTTGTTGGGTAGAGAGCGGAGGTTCGCCAGATGGATGCTCGGCAACGGCGTTCTGAATCCGCGCTGTCTGAGCTTGACGAGCGCGCGGCTCGCTTCTCCCGTCTGCGCGTCCTGAAGCACTTGATCAGTGCCACAGCTCCCCCGACTACAATGTCCAGCAAAACATCAGAATAGTCGAAAACCGGTGAAATATCGGGTGGTGTGTACTGCCGAATGTCCAGCAATTCGTCTCTGGTGAAACTGATTGCAGGGATATAACTAAAGACAGGACAAACTAACAAAAACATAAAAACAACTGCGGAGCACGCCACGGAGGCAGCCTTCACCGTCGGCGCCATTGTTAGTATGGAGCCGATATATAAGGAGCCTTATAAGGAGTCCATATAAGCACATATGAAAGAAAGAAAATGCAAAAAAACAACAACAAAAATTCTGAATTGTATAGTATGTGCACAGTGCAACAGCAAATAGCTTTTTTTTTGCATTTTAGAGAAGTCAAGTTGCGATACCGAACAGGACCATATGGTGGATGCCAAAAAAAACCCTAAACCAACCGACGGCTGACTGCATATATCTACTACAGTACACGGATCCATTCAGAATAACTAACACATGACACAGCCACATACACATGACAAATCAAAACATCGCGAATGTGTGTGGAAACAACGTGAATGTACAGAAATGTCTGTGCCTGTGCATAAATACAATGTGCGATCAGTGCGTCAAGAGCACTCATACCCGCATTATTATAACGGACTCACGCGTGCTTACTGTAATCGTCTTTACCTTGACTGCAGACTTCATCTATCAAAACTTTACTAGCGAGACTGGTTATCCAGTCGCGTCTCATCTGGCCATACAGCGGTGAGATGTGTTCACAATCCGTTCAGTCTGTACTTCACACAGCGCGTGTGACGTGTGAGGGCTCACGCTCTTCAGAGACAACCACAGAATATGACAGAGCTCATGTTTAAAAACGAAACACACTGGAATGAATAATTCACTGAAAACGCAACGTGAGTCTCTGTTCTCTCTGCAATCTCTCATGTAATCAGCCTGGTGTCCTTTATATTAGCGCTGTTTTGGATGGATTGTTTGAATGCATTCGCTTACTGGATCATTGGACTGAAAACTTTCCCGGAGTTTAGCAGCTTAAAATGATCTGATCGCAAGCAGAGAAGCAAAATTGGGTTAAAAGGTTAGAATAGAAATTGTGCTACAGTAATTTTGCGTTAATTGCGTTAAATTATTTTAACG
>NW_015536501.1:755814-761902 GCF_001515605.1 Sinocyclocheilus anshuiensis | reverse complement strand
ATATATATATATATATATATATATATTAAATTTTTTTTGAGGGCACCTAATAACATTACAAATCAGGAATAAGCTGCTATAGTCAAACAACACACATCTGACAAGGATGACAGTCATGTTGAAAACAGTCATTGTCTTGTCCTGTTATTTACAAGGGGCTAAATGTTCTGTACCAAATGTTCCCCATGTGGAGATCAACAGGCGATTAATCACGGATAAGGCTTAAGGATGCCCGCTTAACACTGTTGTCAGGGTAGAGTCTGCAGAATGGTGTATCTAATAGGATTAAATTGAGCGAAGTGAAGTCACTCTACACCTCAACCAGGGCAAAGGGGACGAGAACAAAGCAGAGTGATAACTTAACATCAGTTAGTTCAATAAAAGCAGGGCGACGGGAGAGTGAAGAGAGAAACAGGAGAGATGAGTCAGACCTGCTAATGACCTTTCCATCGGCTCGCCAGAGCTGAACAGACACACGATATGTAGGTCAAACACATTTAAACATGGTCAACAGGGAGGTCAGGAAGCAGAAATGGGAAAAAATACATAAAAAATCAATCAATCAAAAGGAGAGTAAACAGCAGAGACATGGGGGTTAGAGTGTACACTACAAAAATCATTTTAATGAATCCTTTTTTGTCTTGTTTTCCAGTAAAAAAAAAAAAAAAGTATTAAAAAAGAACTTTTAAAATTAAATAAAAATAAATAAAATGAAATCAGAATGAATTAAAGGTAATACAACAAACAAGTCATTTATATTTATATGCATTACAGTAATAAAAAATTTGATATTTTAAATGGGAATTTGAGAAGAAAATGTATTTAATTGTTATGCCACAATTAAAAATTTTGAGTACCAAGATACATGAATTTGATAATCAGACATTATCATGGTACATATCAAAATCCCATTGTAGCACCATTTGATACCATCACTGTCTTATGGTAACTACCACAGAATTTTTAAAAAGAGATATAATTTACACATTATACTAGATAATATTGTTATTTTTTCTTTTTGGGGTCAACCAAATCACATGCTACAAAATTAACCAGTATTTTTTTTTTTTTATTACAATTAAATCAATCTAAATTAAAGGCAACACCACCATAAATACTACAGTTGTGTACACACAAGCTTACATTTTATATTTAAATAAACTTAGAGAGGTTTAATTTATTTTAGAACTTATAACTTACAGACATTCTATAACTTTATAACTTATTGACTTATATATTATATTTTATAACTTGGAATTTCTATTTATTTTTTATGTATTACAATAATGAAATGTAGACGTTTGAAATGGGAATAGGGGAAGCAAATATGTCTAATTATTATTCTACAATGCAAAATTTAAACAGTGCACAAATAAATACCATGGTATATGAATCTGATAATCAGACATTATTAAAATTCCATTGTAGTACCATTTGATACCACCGGTATCTAGAAAGTATTTAGAAATAATTTTCTTCTATTTCTGAAAGAACTGAATCACATTAAATTCAGGAATATGCCGCCACAAACTTAATGAGTATTTTCTCATTTTCCAGTAAAACAAATATCTAGACAAGCCAAATTTCGAATGGAAAGCAAAACTGTAAGATCAAAGGACTCCTCAAAGTGTATTTCTCCTATAATCTAAAAGACGCCACACTGAGTACATGTCCGCAGGAACATATGGGACACAAAACATGGATGTGGGATGCAGAACAGATCAGATGCGGATCATTCTGCTCGGGCTGACGTCATCTTCAAATGTGGGCTAAAACACCAAGCCGCTCTTGATGGGTTTCTGTCCGCCAGCAGTGGGCACATGCATCACGTATGCTGAAACCCAAGCTGCCCCACATGTGTTCGGCTCGATCTGTCATCCAGCCAAAACAAGCCTGTTTTCTAGGCCACCGTGAGCATCCGCAGGTCCTCTTTTGGGTCAGACTCACTCTGCCGTGAATTCTCTTTCATCATGCTCTTAACCGTGGCTCTCCGCTGACCGGGTAGCGATGGGTCGTGTAGGTTTTACCCCAGCGGCAGGCAACCAACACGCTCCACATAGCGCTTATCAGAATGAAGAGGATGTTAGCTGACAAATATCAACTCCTCGCTGCCTTTAATGCGAGCGCAAACGCTCCCCCAATAAACTTGGCATTAACACGACACGGGCGACCCCGAAGCAGAGGCGAGACCTCCATCCGAGAGGGGATAATTACACAGAGGGCTGCTGCTGGCTCATCTTCACCCCTGCTGACTGCTTTATTAAACAGATTCATCATTCCATTTGGTTTGGGAGGCCGTTACGGCTGAGAGGCAAACGGCTGCCTTGCAGGAGTGCGGGGTTGATGAAATAACAACTGCCGCTGTGCTGTTTTGTGCTCTCGCATGAGGGGCTTTTCCAGGAGCTATCAAGAATATGTGGGTGATTAGCCTGGAATCGAGAACAGGCTTTAAAAACACCACAAAAGAACACTGGCTTCTCAAGCGTACAGGCACACAACAGAGCTGCAATGAATGTTACAAGTATGAGTAATCAAAACACTTTGATCTCATTTATCTCAGAAGAAAATATGAGGGTATAAATACATTTTATGTACACACACACACACACATATATATATATAAAAAATTAACTTAAATGATTTTAGCAAATGGCTACAATATAACAGAGTGAAAAATTGAAGGGGGTCTGAATACTTTCCGTACCCACTGTATATATAAAATTATTAAGTTTATTCAAATTAATGTAATCATTTAATGTTATATAATTTTATAAAAAGAATCCATATCTATTATCTATATTTATATACTATAAATAAATATATATTAGAATTATAATACTTAGTGATACTCTGCGATGAACTACTATGCATTCACTAGAGTGTATGTTTATTGAATCAAAATTGCGAAGGGAATATGCTCAAAAACGCCCATCATAAAATCATGCATGTTGCTTATTGATGCCACATATGCCGCTATGAATGCAGCTTTTTGAATGAGTTCCAAAAGCTACATTGGAGGGAAGTTAAATTTAACACAAAGCTATTGAATAGTTCCATTAAGTCTTGAAATAATGCATACAGACCAAATGTTAAAAGTCATTTTCTGAGAAAAATTTTGTGTTCCACTCAAAAAGTAATTACAAACTGGTTTGGATCAACACGAGTTAGAGTAAATAATGACCGAATTCTCCTTTTTGGATGAACTCTCCCTTCGACTCCGGTTCTAGCAGCACAGATGCTAACAAATGCAGTTTTTCTCAGCTCTCTCGCTCTCTCCACTCGAGTCTCTCTGATACTCTTCTTTCAGGTTTTCCCCTCCGGCCACCTAACCTCTCTCTTTAAAGCTTTTCTGGGAGAGGTGCTAGGCAGAAAAAAAATCGATGTGGTTTAAAGGAGCCTGAAAGTTCTCCTAAAGAATAACAGAAAGAGGAAAGAGAGATGGGGGACGTCTTTAGAAGCTGAAAGCATCAGCAACACCGCATCTTTCCTCTCCTCGTGTTCCCTTTAAATAGAACAACGGTCGGCCTGACAGTATCTTCACACTCTAACAGGCATCTTGTTCCGCTTAAGCATTCAGTCTTTTCCCTCACGACCACCTCCGAGAGTGTGACAAGACAAATGGAGGAGGCATTTCTGCAGATTAGTCTTTCATAACAGAGATTGAAAGAGCAGAGGTTCTCGAATTACGTGAGCGATGGCGATGACAGCTTGTTATTGTTCGGGCTTGTTTGGAGATGAGTTGCTGATAAAACAAGGAGCAGAAGAACTAAACTGCAGCTGTTGAAATCTCCCAAACTGGGTTAATTGCTCTGGGATGGGGAGAGAACATGGATATCATTAAAAAGACTTTCCCTTTCCTAATGACTTCCTCACCATACCTGCCCAATGCCCAGAGGGAATGTTCCCTGTGTTTCGTATGCTGTTTGGTGGGAAAATCACGAAGAACTCATCTGAGAGAAACATTCATCTGAGTTTCACCTGTTCGCGTTTGAGGCAAAATGCCAATCGTGTGGGCTGATATCAAGAGTTGTAGTAATAAGGCTCTAAGACTGGGAAGTGACAGGCGCCTCTGGTAACATCCTCTGCACTTTTACATGATGGAAAGTGCCAGGATCAGGAAATAAAAACTGCAGTAGGTTCTTGTAGCACAAATAGTAGATTAAAAAGTGCTTAAAAACACCAACGTTGTCGGTTCGACTCCAAATGAGCATATTGACTACTGTTCAAAAGTTTTTTATATACCTTTTTTAATACCTTTATTTTGCATTAAAATTGATGAAAAGTGAAAGTAAAATGTTGCTAAAGATTTCTATTTCTAATAAGAGCTGTTCTTCTGAACTTTCTATTCATAAAAGATAAAATATGACCTGGCCAAGATACAACTATTTGAAAATCTGGAATCTGAGAGTGCAAGAAAATCAAAATATTGAGAACATTGCCTTTAAATTTGTCCAAATGAAGTCCTTAGCAATGCATATTACTAATCAAAAATTAAGTTTTAATACATTTATGGTAGGAAAATGATACAAAATTTACAAAATAGCTTCATGGAACATGATCTTTACTTAATATCCTGATGATTTTTGGGATAAAATAATTTTTTTAAATTTTGACCCATACAATGTATTTTTGGCTATTGCTACAAATATACCCCTGCTACTTATGACTGGTTTTGTGCTCCATGGTCACAAATGATCATGGTTTCCACAATAATATTAACCAGCACAACTGTTTTCAACATTGATAATAAGACATGAATGATTTCTGAAGTGTCATGAGTGACACTGAAGACTGGAGTAATGATTCTGAAAAGTCAACTTTGACATCACAAGAATAAATTATATTTTAAAATATATTCAAATAGAAAACAGATATTTTAAATTGTAATAATATTTCACAATATTGCTGTTTTTATTGTCAGATTTTGTTAATGGAATCTTTTTATGGTTTTATTTTATTACATTTTTTTTTCAGTTTTAGTTTCAGTTAACTACACTAACCGTAGTTTTGGATGGTGAGGGTGAGAAAATGATGACAGTATTTTCATTATGTAATAATGTGATCTGTTAAGTAACTGAGGTAGCTCAACATTAACCCAATTAAACTTTCATACCTGTTTAAGCATCTTATGGAGTAGGGTTGTGCCGATAGACGATAGTATCGTGTATCGACGATAGCCAGAGATATCGCCTGTGGCTGATGCCTTTGACAATAGCAAGACGATTATTATTATTAATATTTAATTTTCAGGCTAGTAATACTATCTAATTAATATTAGGGCTTATTGGTTGCATTATATATCGTTTTCCGTGTTTTTACAGTATTGCGCTTTTTAACCAATCACACACGATTATGCTGAGCTTATGAATGCAATGGCCAATCAGAGGCGTTCAGATGAGTCATCACTGAAACAGCGGAGTTCCGTTGTTCAGCGCACGCTGACTGAATTCTGTTTTTAAAGTGCATAATGCGCTCGACTGAGCTTGTGATGATGTTCTTTGGTAATGTAATCAGGGCTGTACAGTACGACATATATGTCGCACGTGCTACGAAAAAACTGGTCTGTGCGATGAATAAATTTACCACTGTAGCACGCGTGCGATACAGTTTTGCGTGTTCATAACACAGCCGCTTAATAGTGTGAAGTGATTTCGTTGTGCTTGTTTGTGTGTGTGAGATTGGGACGATTAAAATGTCTCCACGATCTGCTTTTGAAGAAATATCGTTGTATCGTGCTACAGCGCACATTCTATCAGCTGCAGTTCTGGCGCCTCCCTCCGTCTCAATATAATGTACAACGCCACATGCACTCATATCAGTGTTAGCTCAGCGGTAGAGTTACTCTTATGGGACACTGCACTTGTGCGCGATCACAAAACTACATTATTTCCATCTGCTTTAAAGCAATACCGGTTAAACATTTAATTCACGCTTTTTCTGAGCGCGTACTCATGAAGCGCCACTGAGAGCCCGTCAAAAAGCGCCTGATTATTGGACTAAGTTGTCTTTCGCGTCTGATTGATTTCGCGTCTAATACTGTCAAAAACACACAAGGTTTACATATAAACACAGTTGGTTATGTCTAAAA
>NW_015536501.1:721173-755631 GCF_001515605.1 Sinocyclocheilus anshuiensis | reverse complement strand
ATCGTGTATCGGCGATCTCACAGGCTGACGATAGGACGATATGAAAATTGAGCATATCGCCCAACACTATTATGGAGATGTCAAGAATGGCTAATCTCATTTCCTTCTAGTTGTCTGTATTTCAATCTGTCAGCGCAGAGTTTTCTAAGCTCTGATGTCAGTTGTTGTGGAGGTGTATCCTAATAAGGGACGGATGGACAGACGCAAGACTCTTACCAGTCTTGAGACTTCCTCCTGGGCACGTTCTGTCTGCTCCACTTGGAGTGAGGGGTCAGGTGATAGATCAGCTGCCTGCAGATCTTCTCAGAGGACTTGAGAGCATCAGACTCCTGCAAAAGTCAAGATGAGGAGAAGCGGGTGATGAAGAGCTATTCTGGGAGATGGGCTGCCAAATAAAGCTCCAATCTGAGGGCTTATGGTCACTGACAGAGAACCTTAAAAACCTGAATGTTTACCATGTCTAGTGCTATTAAAAGGGTTGTAGGGAGGTAAACTGTTCAAGTTAATCTGTCAGTGATTATGATTTAGATTAAATGTCATTAAATAAGCAATAAGCCACAAGAGCCTAAAACCCCCTTAAACATGATAAAATCACTGTAATGTGGTAACTGTAATGACGTCAAGTTGACCGTTCCAAAATGGTGGACTCGTCAACGTATCTGGAGTGGTCGAATCATAGATATGTATAGATGCCCTATTCGACCGCTCCAGATACGTTGACGTGTCCGCCATCGTGGAACGGTCAACTTGACGTCATTCACCATAATAATCAATGAATATTCAAAGATATACAAGCATATAAATTGCTGTTGTAGACGCACAGCATCAATGCTCAAAGGTTCGCAGACCGTTCCAAAAATGGCGGATGGCTTACATATCGCGGCCCATAATGAGTCGCGGCCCAGTCGCTAATGAGCCATCTACGTATATATATCTATGGGTCGAATAGGGAATCTATGGTCTCCACGACATGGTGGCGGCAACAATATGACAGCGAGAATAAAAGTTACGACTTCTTTCTTTGCGTATACATTTGAGCGGTGTTCTTCCAAATCTTCCAACACAGTGACGTAGACATGTGGGGGCATGTTTAAATTAGGCGTTTTAGGAAAGCGTGGACGAGTCTTAAATTTTAGAAAGAATATCTTTTTGGGTTTGAGACTTTAATGTTTGCAAATTTACGAATCTTATATATGCACAAACAGCTTATAACACTCCATAGACAAAGGAAAACTTGAAATCGCATCGCACCCCTTTAATATGTACGTTTTTTTTGTAAAATATTGTTGCACTCTCTTGAACTTACAATGATTTAAATAAATAAAGTAATATGAGAATCCAATGAGAGTGGGAATTCCAAAAGATAACTAAAATGCATGGAGACATTAAATTAATTCATATGCGAGGGAAAAATTGCTTAATTGTCATGAAAATAATGTCATTGTTAAAATAATCTTAATGGTCCTTAAAAACTCAACATCATGAATATCATATTGATTTAGATTTAAAAGCAGCAATTAGTGCTTCAAAGAGCGGTACTTTTCCCTAAAGGGGTCATATGATGCTGCTAAAAAGAACATTATTTTGTGTATTTGGTGTAATGAAATGTATTTATGCGGTTTAAAGTTAAAAAAACACATTATTTTCCACATACTGTACATTATTTATATGTACATTATATGTACATTGTACATTGTTTCTCCTCTATGCCCCGCCTTTCTGAAACGCGTCGATTTTTACAAAGCTCATCATTCTGGGATTCCACTTCGTCCACGGTGAAAGTTGATGTATTCCCTCAGCGACCAGCACAGATCAGCTCTAGGCATGACGAAGCGGATATCATCCTCTTTTGGAAGACCAAACAAAGTAGTTTCGCTTTCACAACGAAGCACACAGCGTCTTCATGACATGGCTGCAGCGTCAACAAAACTACAGTGAGACTAAAAGTTATGCCTTCTTTCTTTGCGTGAACATTTGGGCGGCGTTATGCAAATCTTCCCACATAGTGAGGTAGATATGTGGGGGCGTGTTAGAACGAGCCGTTTTAGGTAGGTGTGGCTGACTCTGAACTTTTATAAAGAATATCTCTTTGGATTTGAGACTTTAGTCTTTGCAACTTTACAGATCTTTTTTATGCACCAAGAGCTTGTAACACTCCAAAGAGAAAGGAAAAATTGAAATCGCATCATATGACCCCTTTAATATGTAGCTTGAGATGATGAGAGTTCAATTAAAATGCCTTAGTTATTCATGGCATTTTGAACTACTGGGTGAGAGGTTGGTTTAAAACGATCTCAAGGCCTTCGGGCAACAATGCCTGCAGCCATTTCTGCATCAAAACAGGCTTTGGCCCGCCTCTCTCTTTAAACGGATTGGCCGGAGCAGAGCTGAGTAAATCTAATCAGTGCTGAAGCAAAACAATGCAAGCGAGGCAGGAAAACACAAAAGACTGGGCGAAACCATCGACTGGAGGTGACTAGCTCGTACTATCAGTCTAAGAAATGACAGGAAATAAACATGTGCATCTTGGTGGCCTCCTGATGGCTATTAAGTCAAAACAAAGACGTTTGTTGAATCTTCAATGTATATTAAGTTGGTTTGGTAGCAGAGAGTGACAGCAATTATCGGACTAGTTTTATTAAACTCTCTTAATAAAGACGCCGTCCATTCGATGACGTGCGCTCCAGAGGGAGTTTTACTGTCGGAAAGATTTACGTGGACTTTCAATCAGCTACTGAACATTAAAGGTCCCATGGCATGAAAATTTCACTTTATGAGTTTCCTCGAGAGACATCATGGCTTGCAAACGAGCGAAGCATGGCAGTTGCCCCGCCTCTCTCCTCCTCATTAGCATTTAAAGCTACAGACACAGAAATGGCACGTCCTAAGGAAAGCTCATTGTGGGACTGGCTCGTAGTGGCTGAAATTCTGCACCAAGGCTGAATTTCGGGAAAGAGACTTCAGATACAGTACTAGGGACCCCTTAGACCTATATAAAAGCATCCAAAAAGCAGCATGTCATGGGACCTTTAAGACATTAGCCATAGCTCAATACGCAACTGCCACAGTTTAATGAAAAACTGTCAATTGTAAGACAGTTAAATGAAAAACAAAATCTATGTGCTATGCACAAACAAAAGCTCATTAAAATGCCTTTCCATATTTCCCATGATTCCCATCATGAATAACTGCTGCGTTTGAGGATCCCCATCAGCCGACTCCTGGGACTCAAAACTTCATTAGTTGCTGGTGTAGTGAGACACACATTATACTGTATTACAAGCAGTGCTGGGGAAGTTAAGCGAAGCTACAAACAATCCACGTAGATGAAGCTAAACCAGAGACAGACCTCTCATAAAGATAGACCACACGCAGCTGTAAAGTCCCACTTTCCATTGAAAAGAGCCACCTATGTACAGCTTTTCAGTGATTCGAGCGAAAGAAGCTAATCTTATGACACAGCTGTTGTGCTGTTTTGAAATATATTATTGAAGTGACAACATCTTTCTTATTTGAAGTTATTTAAAGGTGCAAATTACTTAAAATAAAACTAATAAAATATGTATTATTTAATTAAAAATAGTTTTTATTTATATGAATATTTATAGGAATTTATTATTATTTAAATGAATGAATCTTTATTACGACAACATTATAATTGAGATGTATAAATTAACACTGATAAATAAATAAAATAATTTTATTACCTGATAAATTTACACTAATAAAACTAAAAATAAATAAATGATAGATAGATAGATAAATACATAGATAGATAGATTGATTGATTGATTGATTTTTGATCCAGTGCATGTTATGCAAACTCTCTGAACTAACTGATTCATTAAAATTACATAGCTACATATGAGTTTAGTTAGTTTTCAATCAGAGAATAATTTTTTAAAATCTGGTTTATGTACACAAACTGAAAAAATGAATTAATTATGAATTCCAACTCTACAAGTTTTCTACTTTTAGTTACCCCTCAACACTGATTACAAGCATCACAAACGTCTAACAGGTTTGGCTTTCAGGCAAGAATGGTGAAGGTGGCTTTTCTGAGCTCAATGGGATGGGATTTGGTCTACCTGTCAGCAGGTAACAGGATGTTTATTAAGTCAGAGAGGAAGAAAAGAAGCAGAGAAAATTGAGAGCCCTTCAATCCCTCGCCCTCGTTTTCTAGGTTTAGATGCTTAGCTCCTCAAGGCTTCTGCTGTGAACGAGGCTAGCAAGCATTTTCACAGCTGCACACTAAGAGCCCAACTGAGAATAAGAGAAAACTTCACCACAAATCCAGCCTGAATACTATTTTTGCCATGTTAATATAATCCCACTGTCCGGCTCGGATCTGATCCAAACCTTTTTCCTCAGCAAATGCAAAAATGTTAGCTCTATCTATCTATCGTTAGATCGCTCTACCTATTGTTCTATCTATCATTTCATTGTTCTATCTGCCCATAATGCCTATAAACCTTCCAACGTCTTAAAGGCATTTTAATCTTTTTTCAAAACTTTTCAACAAGGTTTTGTCAGTTTAAACTTTTTGTTTTTCTAGTTTAAAAATGATTTTCAATTTCAATTGGTTTACTTCCATTCAAATTTGAGATGCGCTTCTGCATCATATTTGCTGCTCTTTTTGAATTAAATTCAAATTGAACTGGACTTTTCATTTGGAATTTTGATTCTCAATAGGTTGTTTGCGCATGACGTCACTGATGACGTGCGAAATGCAGCTGGAGGGCAGGAAGTGATTTTTCTCCGTAGGAATCACTAGCAGAAACTCAAAATGCCTGTGTTTTGCGTTGTTTATGGATGCTCAAATTGGCCAAACCGAGAAACCACAAGGAGCTTTTATCGTGTACGAAAATGTGTTGTTCATGAGTGGGGAAATGTCAAGAAATTGGTTGAAAAACGCAGGAAAAAGTGGCTTGTAAACCTGCGTCTGCGGTCGGGAGGAGCGAAGCCGGATAATGCTTGTGTGTGCAAATGATTAATATAAGATATAATAATATATTGATTGCAAACCACCTATTCAATTCTAAACAGTTCACAACCCTGGTTTCTATACCAACACATTCGCAGGGTCCAGTTACTCAAAGAGTTGCATCCTAATTCAGTCTGTTACAATTGTTTATGCTCATGATGTGCTCCTGTTCTTACTTTGGCGAGCTTCACATTGATTTACTGTCAAAATGGGCCGTTGCAGTACGTGACAGCCAATCGAAAGGCAACGTCAGAGCCAGCCATTTAGTCATGACCTCGCTTTCATTCTTAATCAGGGAGTGCCGATAGGTTACGTTAGGTTATCCAAAATGTTGGCTAGTGGGAATCTTCCTTTATCAGACATGCAAACTGAGTGACAAAAAGTTTGCTCTGCACTACTTTTTATATAAGAAATATGCAACCAAGGCACACTGGATAAACGTGACTGTGACTGAAAAATGACAGTAAATAGCACCGAAAAGCACATTCAGGTTAATCTGAAACAAATCTATTTTATTTTGTTGGTTGTTATACGTATCACATCAGTTCAGAATTGATTTGGAAATAATGCACCACCTACACTAAACCCTACCTTAAACCTAACCAATAGTGTTAAAAAAGGCAAACATGAGACAAAAATGCATTTGATGAAGTAACCATGTCATTTTAACTTGATTCTACAAGTTATTTTTTAACACTGACTCACTTACTTGGTAAACAAGGGTTTTACATTTTTGAGTTTTAAATGTAAATGCAGTGCTGTACCAGGTGAGCTACTGAGCAAGTTTACTGAAGCTGGTTATGTGATACAAATGTCAAAACGTATTCGTTTACAAACCATGCACTATGGTAAATCATGCACTGAGGTCATATCATAGTATCGTGCAAGGAACTGTGCAAAAATACAATGCTATTAAAGGGGTGGTTGATTGCGATTTCACTTTTTTAACATTAGTTAGTGTGTAATGTTGCTGTTTGAGCATAAACAATATCTGCAAAGTTACAAAGCTGAAAGTTCAATGCAAACAGAGATATCGTCTTTTAAAATTCTGGCAGTTTAATGCCTACAAAAACGGCTGGTAGGGACTACAACAAGTTACTTCCCGGATTCGTGACATCACAAACCCAGATAAACCCCGCCCTCGGGAAAAGGCAGCAAAGGGGGCGAGGCCATGCTGCGCTGCTTTAGAGAAGAGGAAGAGAAAACTAGAGGTGCACGTAAAAATCTATTCACATATGAATCGCGATTCTGTCTTCTAACGATTCTAATATATTCTTATACACTTATTTTCACATAGCTATGAGAAGCGTTAAACATGGCGTGGTAATACAGCGTGCAGTTGCTGTACTGTAAGTTGTTGTAAGTTTTAATCAGGATAAAACCGTATTTTAAAAGCTAACATAAGCAGTAGCATTTACAAATAACAGCATATCTAAAAGTATGAGACAATAACAAACAAAAAACATTGACCTACCATTAAAAGCTGTGCTTGCACAGGTTCTGCACGATCCTCTTCAATAATATTCTCTGCTTCTCAATCGGGCTCAAACTGATAAGCGATATTAACGATGCCGTTGTTTACAATACAACCGGAGCACATGCCACTGAGGTGAGGGGCGGGACGCTTAGACACGGACTAGAGGCGGTTTAGCCAATAACAACACACTGGACTAGCTAACCAATCAGAGCCCATCGCCTATTTCTGAGGGCAGGGCTTCATAAAAGCAGGAAATGATCAGCGCGTTTCTCAGAGAAGGGGCAGAGCAGTGTGGAATAAAGGTAAATTATGTGAAAAATAATGCATTTAAAAAACTAAGCATTTACACATGTTAGACTGCACCCCATAAACACAATCAAGCCTAGAAAAAAAACCAGTGAACCACCCCTTTAAGCAATAATCTGCCCCGGTTATAATAATTTGTGTGAAAAGGAATAAGAGTTGTTGGTGTTTTACTGCCACTAGTGTTCATTTCAGCTGGAAACTACAGTCAGTTGTATGTATAAGTATGTTTTTGGAGTTTTGCCCATTTTTCCAAAGAGTCTATGTTGGAAACATGACAAATGTTGATTCAATTTGCTATTCCAAAAAAGTCTCGAAAGAAAAGGACAAGCCTTGCCCCTTCAAGTGGATCTATTATTGGAAAGTGCTCCTCTCGCTGGCCTTTCTGTCCAATTAAGTTCAAACAGAACTGTGGAATTTCAGCATGGAATGAAAACATCATTGATGGCTCTCTTGAGCAAAATAAAGGTCAGTGCCATCTTTCTGTACTTCTCATGCTTTGCAGACTAATTTAGGACAGGGCTGAAGCATGAGCGCCCAAACTCCAGTCCTGGCCATGGGATGACAGCTGCCTGTGGTCTTATACAGGCGGCGAGGCTGTAGAATTGGCCCGCCAAGCCTCTTACTGCCAGCTAAAAATAAACGCTCTACATATCTGGAGACTGAGTAATGAACATATGCACAGGTTTTGGCTCAAGCTAAAGCAGGGATCCAGAGTTAATTTTGACAGCTGTGGGCTGGTATGAATGAATTTGTGTTTACGATCATCTTCATTTATTAGCGCTGGTGGCTTACCCTCTTTGGACACTGCATGTCTCGGGCCAAATTGAGCAAAAGCTCGTGGGAAATTGGATCCACTAGGTTGAGGAAGGCAGCGTTCTTGTAGAGGATGTCGTTGAGAGATGTTCCTTCAAGACCCAGGTCCTGTTGAGAAAGAACACGAGAGAGATTGTTAAGCATGTAGGATTACAAATGCAAGTAAAGGTCACTGATTAATCTCGATATTCAACAACTTAATCCTTTCATCCTACGCCTCCAATCTCCATTCGCGAGATTACACGAGGGGCTTTTTTGAATGACATGGAGATAAAGTAATCTTTCCATCGTGTTTACTTCTAGTGCTTCGGAAGAACGAAAACTCTAAATAGAAGCCGAAACGTTTGTTGATCTATTGCTAGACTAGCGCTGCTAACCTTTAAGTCCAGCTTCTTTACGTAAGGCAGAGAAAGTGTGTGCAGACACAGTGACATCTTATTAGCTGGGCTTATCGTAGACAGCTAAAGTGTTTTTCCCCCCACTGAACAGCCAAGGCAAGGGAGTCTGATATGACCAGCCGGGATCGAAAAAAAAAACGTGCGAGAATCAAGAAAAAATTCCTAGAGGACCACATTTCTTGTTTAATCCACTGGCTAGAGCAATTAGTAGGGACAAAGTGAACATATAGAAGTGAATACAGAGGGCGAAACGCATTTGATGCCTCCAGGCAAACGTCAGCATCACAAAGCAACAACTACACCACCCTGTGAATCGATTCAGAGACAGATCCAAGAAATTGATGAAGAAACTGGCAGGAAAAGCTGCTGAGTCCAGGGAAGTGGAAACCTCCCTTTGGGTCTCACACTGATATATTGCATGTCTTTTTCGCAGGGATTCCCAGACATCTGGAAGCTCCTCCAAGCCCTCCGTTTTTCATCTATAAAGCATAAGCACAGGTCATTTCTGTTCTGCAGTACTTTTTGAACCCTGTAAACAAATGAATATGATTGCACTGTAATTTAAGAAAGATGTTCTATAAAAGCATTTCGCAAAACTCTTTGTACTGTGTATCTTTACACATTGACAAGAACAAGTGGAATAAAAAGCTAAAGTTAGCCATTGCTCAGTAAAAGATTGAGAGGGTGTAAATTTAAAAGTAATGTTTTAACCGTTTAAAACCGTGATGATACAGGTTGAGACAAGCCAACAAATACCACAGAACATAACAGAATTCATCAAACCCACTACTAATATTTTCTAACTTTTTTTTTTCAATAAAATTATGTCACTTCCTGAAGGATGATGTCATTTAAGAACTAGCTGTTCTTAAAATTTTTTTTTTGTTAGATACTGCAAGATATTAAAACCTATACAGCAATATTAAAAAATTTTGACCCGAAAAAACCCCGAAATATTATTTAATATGTCTTTTTTATAGTAAAACTGAACAGCACCTGGGGAATGACAACTATGGAAAAATCAAGCCAAAGCTATTTAAAATTCATCCTTATACTCATTTAATTGTGTTATTTAAGTGTTATTTTTAGCATTATTTATGCACAATTATAGTATTTATTAACATTTTGAATAAGCTTTTTATTTAAGTTTCAATTTAGTAATTTTGTTATGTGTTTGTTATTTTATTAGTTTTTGATTTTTTTTATAGCTTTTAAGTTACATTTCTTAAGTTTACATTTTTCATCTAATATTAATATTTTATTTTATTGCAGCTTTATTTCAATTCCCTAAAGTGATTTTTAATAGTTTTAGTAAACAATAACAATACTGACTGTGATAAACGTAAACTAACTCCTTTGATTTCCATCTTTATCCAATGTATTAAGACATACATGATGGAGACATGAAAAAATATGCTATGGTAGGAAAGACCCAGACAATATTGCAAAGCTGAGTACTATCTGGGAGATTAACATGCAATCAGAGAGACAGCATTCTAAATTCAATGTTATTATACAACCACAAAATCCTTGTAGCATTGACATCCACTGTAGAGCATGTAAGCGGAGTTGTTTCCTGCCTTTGCTCAATGAGAGTAAACGGCGGAAAATGAATTGCACTCATTAGGGCACAGGAAGAGCTACAGCAGAGATAAGGGATGCTGTTTTTGTCCTCCTCTTTTTGGTTCATTCTCTCTCTCTGGGGCAAAAGGAAGCATCCTGCTCCATAATTTTGACCCCCAGTTGATTAACATCCAATCCATTTTTCCCAGAATTGAAAAACTGATTTTCATTGCACAGAAATTCATTTCTTTCAGCAATCTACAGCCTTAAAAGGTAGCGAGCTTTGCCTTAATGTGACCCCTCTCTCCTCCAACAGGGTGTTAAGAGCTTCCAGGGCAGGGGTGAGTGAGACGCCTCCATGTTTGGAAAGCTTTTCGACTGGCTGGGCATCCATGTGACAAAGTGCCATATCTAGAGAGGGCTGACAGTGATGAAAATGCACTTAACCGTGACTAAATCTGAAATATTTAACAGATATTTAAATGAATAATTCGAACAAACTAAGTATCACCTACCAGCTGTCACGAATGATACTTTAAATCAAATGGATAAAAAATAAAAAATAAAAAAATCCAATGGACCAAAAATAAAGATGGGACTTGCATGTGAACTCAGGGTAAACAATTACCTCTAGAGATGTGTGATATGTATTGTTTACGATAATATCATAATTGTTGTTTTAACTGTATACAAGCTGACATTGAGTATGTTACACATTTGCAAAAAACAAACAAAAATACATCCTGAGAGTTAAAATGTATTAACTGCAAGATGAAGCTTATGAGAATGCAGTTAAAATGCTCCTATAATTCAAGTTATTGAAGCAAAAATTAAGTTTTTTTTTATTTATAAGATATGATATAGCCTAGTTGAGTAATATCACTCGAGCAAGAGTGGCATTTTCCTGAATATTAGCTAATATGTGAGCACAATTGCGAATGTGATATTAATTTTATAAAACAGTTAAAAAGTTAATATTTAGCGAGTAAAATTTTAAAATTAAAAAAAAACAAAACATGGCAACGCCATGGTACTTTTCTGATTTTGATATAAATGAATGCCCTTGTTTATACTATAGTATGAATTTAAACAAATGTAATTATAACTGATAACAGCTAACATAACGGAATTCATTAATAAAAACGTTAATTATTTATCTAATAATATTTATACCAATTTACTAACAAAATAATAACATGGTATTTATTAGGCTACATTCTATTTTGGAAAAGGACATGCGAGTACCATAATACACCATGGTATTTTACCTTATAAATACAATGGTGTATTATGGTAGGCTACTTCCAAAGTGCTTTTTGTAACGCTTATAACTTTAGCAGTGCATACAATTAATTCTTTATTGTACCCAGATTTCTTGTAAGAATTTTATTAGAAATATTTGGATTCGTTTTGAAATTTCATACTTTTCATTGCAGAATTTAGCACAGTTTGAGACAATATTTCGTTTTAAACTCTGGAATACATGTTTTACAAGGTTATATTTTCAGGGTATGATTTAAATACTGCAGTCTAGATACAACAGAGAGATATCATTTGTGATTTTTCTTTTCTTAAGTGAAAACATCATGCTAGCTACAACATCAGCAGCAACAACAACCTGTAGTTCTGTGCAAGAAACTATACAATCTGGTTTATTAAAAAATGATGTTTTGTACCTTTCTAAGCAGTTTCAACACATCGATGCCTTGCTCCAATTTTTGCTCCTTCAGCAGGGTTTGGATCTCCCGAACCCAAGCCACTCTCCGGACATACGGGCTGGGACTGGATTTGCGCAGCATTCCGGGGAGCTTGTCGGACTTGAGCATGAGAGAACTGAATAAAAACTCTCCTCTTCCTCCACTCCTCTTCTCCACATCCCGCTCATGATGCTGTCGACCCCTCCGAAAGAAAGTCGCCTGGCTGTCCAAACTACTTTGCCTGGTCAACTTCGATCCCATGTTTCAACTTTCCTGTTTCAGTATCAGAATCAAATAATACAGCGCTTTTTTCATAAAGCATGTGTAAAGTAAACCTTATAAGCTCTCTTTAGTGAGTGCACGCTCATAATTACAATTTGTCGTGTTCAGTTGCTCGTGTATGATCAAATTCATCAAGTAAAATTCATACTGAGCGCACGAAATGATAACAATGTCACTTTCTCCTCGTTTCTCTCGCCCCTGCGCGAGTCCGCTGTGTTCGTGTTCTTCCAGGCTTCCCCAAACGCCACGCCCATATCTCACTCGCTGTCCAATCAGAATGCTCGATTCCCACATAAGTTTACAGGAGTCACGGCTCCGCCCATTTTTAACAGCTCAGTGTTTATGATGGGAAGCCCGTTCTGTCCTGTCAGCACGTATAGGTATCGGTTTACTAAAATTATATAACAATAACCATCAATACAACCATAAAACGAATCAGAAATATTTCCAGTGATTTACAAAAATACCGTGTTATTGAATGATGTACCATAGTATTAAAAGATGTAAAATGGTACATGGTATTGTTCAGAAAAGACGTAGGCTATACAGTATGCTAGCGTTTTAATTTGGTTAATGCCTTAACCGGTAGTACAGAGTCGTTTACAAGCTTCGCATGAAGGTGTTGAACTTAACCTTAATTTTTATTTCAAACTATAGGATGCATTTCAAGTTTGGTTTCAATTGATTGTATAAAAAAAAAATCACCTTTTTTTGTTTTCTGTATATGTTTAATCGAAAAACCCACTACAAACGATTCCGTGTGTTAGTAATGCTGCGTTCACACCAAACGCGAATAGAGCGTCAAATTCGCGGTCGTTCCTCCATTTAGAATGAGTGACTCCGGGCGGGCCTGCCGCCACAGCAGCAAGCAGGCTCCTGATTGGTTAACGCGGCGCGAATTGACGCCAAAGTTAAAATTTTTCAACTCGGGCGTCAGACGCGAATTCGCGTCAAACGCGTAAATGCACAAAAAGCACCATTCGCGCGTAACGCGCGAAACGCTCAATTCGCGTAATTCGCGCGTCAATTCGCGTCATTCGCGCGAACTAGACGCGCGAATGAGGCGAATTCGCGTCTTCCGCGCCGCGCTAAACGCCTCATTCGCGCCGCGAGACCTCCAGACGCGCGTAAACGCGTCTTTACATTGACTTAACATTGAAATAATTCGCGCCAGACGCTCTATTCGCGTTTGGTGTGAACGCAGCATAAGACGTCCGAATGATTCAGACAGAATCGATTCAGATCGTTTTGCGAACCGTTCAAAGAACCGATTCAATACAGTGATACACTCGTGAATAGGTTAGTTGCGATTCTGAACGACCGACCAGAAATAAACACTAATTAGTTTCTGAATTATCTGAGAAAATTATTCTCGTGTCGAACTTAATCAGTTATTAATAAGTTGCTATCTAAACGAAGCTGTTTGCTAAATCGGGACTAACCAAAGATGGCGTCCTAGGCGGTTGCCAGTATTTTTTTAGGCTATTACATGATACTTAACAGTATTTCAAATAATAACACGGTATTACTATGGTATATGTTAGGGGAGAAAACTTTTTTTTATTTCAAAAAACACCACGGATATAGGCCTATAACATGGCATAACCATTTAATACCATCACCATGTAGGCTACTTTGATTTATTTAATTTTTTTGTATGGTTAGGTTTTTGTTTGCAGCAAAACTGTACATACAATTTATACAGTACAAATGAGCCCATATAAATCATATACTGACAAAAAAATCGTACAGAGACATCTATCAAAATCTAGACTTTTTGGTTTTTTTGGACATGGCAATATCTGTCAGGGATTTATCACAGTCACTGCAGTCACCAGCCAGGATAATCACCCAATCACAGTCACCTGAGTTCTGATCACCCGCACCTGCTGTCACCAATCAAGCCACACTACAAATACGCACACATCTCAGTCACTCACTGTCCGGTCTACCGTTCACTCCTATGAACTGTTCTGGACTCTCTCTACTGAATTCTCATAGAAAGACTTACCTTCTGTTCCTCCCGTGATCCTCCAATGACTCCTTGGAATCTGTTCCACGATCTCCAACGAAACCGGTGTAAGATACTCACCATCAGAACTCCAATAAGAACCCTGGAATCATTCACTGTGTTGACACTCACCTGCCTTTAAATTACCACACCAATTCCATTCTTCTGCTAATCAAGTCAATAAACCATCCTGTTTTGCACTTACCTGTTGCGTCTGGCCTTGCTTTGTGACAATACCATGGTGTTTTGGATATGTTGTATTGTACTGGAAGAGCTATGTTGAGTAAAGGCATTGAAGAGGCTTGTTGTTAGACAAGTGAACAGGGGTTAGATGTTGAATATTTGGGCTTTTGATGTCTACATGTGTCCAAACTTCCCATAGTTAATCATTCACTAGGCAAATGTAACGGATTACAACATGAACGGCTTAACCATTCAAAGATTAAATGTGTGAATACAAGTGATAGAGTAACAAAAATCCACCTGTAGGTGTGAAAAGTTTGCTAGTGTTGTTTTTTGCAGACGTCATTCTGCTGTGATTGTGGCACGGGTTTGGGTTTACCGTTTAACCTGTGCCCTTTTCACCGGTGTCCATAAAACAATTATGGATGATTTCACAGACTGATTTGGTTAAAATTTGATGGCCATTATAGTTGGACATTGAGAGCCAGAGGTTTACAGCATTGGCTCAGTCAGCCTGTGGAAAGGAGGCTCATTCTATGGGAGACTCTACAAGAGGCCTGTGAAGTCTACAGGTAGGTGAAACTCCATATACTCAAACCTCAATGTGCACTAAACTCATCAGTTATGAATTTAATGGAATCATTCCAAGAGTTTTGATTATTTTCACACAGAAAGCAAAAAGAAAAATATAAGAAGGCAGAAATATTGTGCAGCATCCTTCCCGTTGTTGCATCTTTTAAATTGGAAGGAACACACACTGAACTCTGAGTATCGTAATTTGTGCTCTTTTGTTGCGATTTGTAAGAGAAAATAACACAATCCTTCGTTCTTTTCTGTGCGTTTGAGAAAATTCTAGTCTCTTGTGTGGTGGGTTTAATTTTGTTGGCTGCAGGCACTGCAGGTTTCTCTGAGATGTGCTGCAGTTCGTTCCCACACACAGCACAGTCTGACAGGATTTAATGTGGACAGTAGCAGGGCTTTGAAACTATGAAAAGGCGCTTTACTGAGGAGGATTTCACTTCATACAAGCCTTTTTTTATTCAAGTTTTTAAATTATAAATGCATGAAATCTTGCTGCCTTTGGCAGGGATACATGAAGCTACATTAAGCAACATAAAATGTAGAATATGAAAGAGCCAGGGTGCATATTGTAATCTTTATAGTGCTCATTTTGTGGTCAAATAATACAGAATCAGGAGTTGATTTACACTGGGAACCAATAAGCATGTGTATAATGATCAAATGAGCAATTAATTACAAGCATTTTTAATAGCAAAACTAGAGTAGAAACAGCAGCGATGGAGAATCCTGATTAGCTACAATCTTCCTCAGAGGAATACTAACAGCCAGCTAACAGAGAACAATGTATTATGCTTTTTTGAATGCATAATCATTGCAAATATGCCTTGACTATGTATTTAGCAAGAAAGCAGAAAATGTTGTAAGCATATTCAATCTCCTGCTGTTAGTATTCTGCTATATGAATTATGTTGTGTTACATAAAGGATAGAAACGGGTAAAGGGCACCTTTAAGCATAGCTTACATTGTACAATCATGGATTGCAAAAGTTAATATGACCAGGTCATGGTTATACAGTATGAGAATACACAAGCCCCATATATCTTATCTGTTAGGTACAGTTAGTCCATGTTCTTTTGAGAAGAGTCTGGCTGCAGCTGGCGCTTGCACATTTCATTAGTTTTAATAAGTATTTCTTTTTATTTCTCCTCTTTCCTATTACTTGTTTCGCTTCTGTTTCAGTTTTTATGACCATTTCTTACTATGTGTAAGGTGTTGATTTTTAGCACGTGTGTTTGGCAGTGTTATTTTTTAGGATTACTGACATTGGCAACATGCACGATTTGTGTCGATTGCAAGTGACGTCGCAGGTATCGGAGAGTGCAAGTGGCGATTGCAAGTGACTTCGTAATTTAGTTTCTTTTTTCTTGTCTTCACCACCTGGCTACTGTTGTAAAATGTTGAGAGATTCAAACAAAAAGTAATCAATAAATAGAACAAAATAAAAAATAATAAAGACTGCAAGTGACGTCGCTAGCGGAAGCGCAAGTGTCTGAGAGTGCAAGTCTGAGAATGCATGTCTGAGAGTGCAAGTGCCAGCTGCAGCCAGACCCTTTTGGTTCTTTTTGTTTAATTAGCAATTAGATTTAATCTATTTCTTTAAATTCAGTGTTCGTTGTTTCAGCTTGGGCTTTTCACATTGTGCTTAACCCTGGGTTATCGTTGTTCAAAACCCCACTTTTAACCCCAAGTGAAACACTTGTAATTTAAAGGGGGAGGTTATGAGACCCTGCTTTTGCGGTTAACCCCACATTTTCATGTGAAATGTGTACAGTGTGAAACGAAACAGTGTTACTTGTTACTTGCAGTGTTGCTTTTCACACCTAGTTAACCCTTGGTCATTCTAAACCCATGGGTAAACAGAATGCTGGGTTAGCTTGCTTCACGATTCCCACTGCTCATAATTTACCTGGAGTTAACAATTAACCCTGGGTATTCATAAGCTGACATTTCACACTCTACATGGCTAGATGCTGGGTTAATTTTCTTATTTTCTTATTTGCATATTTGCGGCGTCAGTGTCAGTGACTGTATGAACGCAGCATGCGACATGTTTTCATAACAGCTCTAGCATTGCACATCCTCATATAGCCAACAGTACCATCAAGTTTTCCATAATAGAATTTTCGGACTATAAAGGTAAGAATGAAACGGTCTCTTCTTTACTCATTTTAACGTGTTTTCGTCATCATTTAAAGGTGCTGTATGTATTTTTTTAACTGTGCTAAAGCATAAAAATACCGTAATATGTTTGCAGATATTTTGGAAACATGCTAAGTTCACATACTTGTTTCTCCGAAAAACAGTGCTGCAGTCAGATATTCTATTTTTGAAACGTGTGTTCCGTGTCAGGATGTCTGTTTTTGTTTTGGTCTGTGTGATTCCGCCCACTGCCAATTTACCCAATAGTAATTCGACACATCGGGTTGCCAGCGGAAAACACCACATATTTGCAGCCATGGAAGCCAGCAAACGATCTGGGTAAGACATCGCAGATTCTACCTGATCTAAAACAAATCTAAAAAGCTCTATGACTAGAGGCATATCAGAATGTGGATAAATCATTTCATCAATCTGGCAACCCATGTGAGTGTTGAGTGGAAGTGGAGAAGGGGGAAACGACTCTCTCCAATATTTTGAATTTGGACCACTAGCTGTCAATATTACATACTGTACCTTTACAATAACTTTACAATGGCTGCATTGTATAAACAGAAATCTTAGGCTGCTGACTTCTTGCCTTGCTGCCTTATCAGACAATGACTTTGCAGGCAGTGTTTGCGCACCAAGGCACCTCACGAAACTGATTTCGGACATGCTTCTGAGGCAGCATGACGGGTTAATGATCTACAACAAAACAAAACGAATTAATATTTCATTAATATAGTACTGATTTCTCACTAGAAGTAACATCAAAAGTGGAAAAAGTTACATTTACACACAAACTGACCACCAAATGCAGCTTTCAGACGCCATCTTTATTTTTTTTTTAGCTCAACCATCACGGAATGGAACGCACAGGATTGTGGGATATCAAAGACAGGGAAGGATACATCTGTGGTGCCTTCAAAAATCGATCAGGAGACAGACTTGCCTTGATGCCTTCCTACCTCGGATTGTTCAGCTTTCAGACGCAGCCAACGCAGTGACTGTCCAAATAAATATGAGCCAAACCCCGGCAAAAAAAAGGGTTAAAAGCGGGGTTTAGAACGACGATAACCCAGGGTTACGTGTGAAAAGCCCTTTGTCAAGACTAGATGCTTTGCAACAGACACCCAATCATGTTCCTAATATGTATCGTGCTTCGGACAGTCATAAACACCGCATATTTGTGTTTGAGTGCAAAAATGTCAAATGATGATGGAAAAATAATTAGATTGGAGACGGTTTAATTCTTAGCTTTATAGTCTGAAATGTCCATTGTCGACACTGACATAGCAAATAGAAACATTAACCCGGGGGTTTAGGAATTTCCGTGAAATTCAGTGTGAAATGTCAGCGTCCTAATGAAAGCACTAATTAATTACATGACTGCTTTCGGATAAGGCGGCAAACAAATGTAAACAAGCAGCGTATATACATCAGCAACAGAAAACTAGACATTTGCTGTTACATGTTGCAGGGAAATGGTGCAGAAGTCTACTGTGGTGGGCCTCGCTTTGCTGCTGCTGGCTGCAGTCGGCACGTTTTTGGCCGTTTTCTTTTCGGTGCAGGGCAAGAAGGCCTCTTCTGAACCTGAACCTGAAAATGGTTACTTCAAGGCAGCGGTGGCAGCAGATGCTGGGACGTGCTCAGAGATTGGCAGGTTTGAGCTCTGTTCTCCTGAAATGCACATTCACTTTTTTGCCATCTATGACATGTAGTTTCTGTGAAATTTAAATAAAATGAATTAATTACGTTCACATTACATCAGAATTTACATTATTGTAAACAAACAGAAAGAAGGCCATAGGAGGAGATCACTGTAAAATGTTTTGTTTGGTAACATCAGAGACTGTGTTTTGGCGGTTAGTCGGAAGTTGTCTGAAGCTATTAGTAATATAAACAACATTTTACCGTCGTCAAGTACAATTCCAAAAGTGGGATAAAACAGCGCGATGTTACAGAGCTCACGCCTATACGGCCCCTCATATTAATAGCTGAATCATCCACATTTCATCATCCCATACCACACACCAAAGAAAGTTTTTAAGAATCGCATCACGCAGTAACTGGTTTTTAAGGTATCAACTGCAAATGTTAAATTTTTGTAGTGCAGATAAACGATTTTCTTGTATTGTTATTGGGTTGTATATCAATAGAGCTCTGTGAAAAGCCATGTGAGATGAAATATTACAATGTTTTGTCACGTTACTTAAAAATGTGCTGCAGGAAGTAAAATCCACTTTAATTGGTTTTATGTATCATCAATTATATCATCATCATTTTAAAGGTCACATCCGGTAGGAATAGATCCTTAAGACTCAACACCAGAGGTGAATAGGGTAAAAATGTTAACAGATATCATCATACTTCCCCAGTAGATTAATCACAGTATACAGTACATTAAGACAACTGTTTTGTATTACATGTTTTCTGGAATGTTATGTAAATATGCAAATGAGGTATTACCTAATTAAATATGCACTCATTTGCATACATTTATAGAACAGAAATCTGAACACCTGATGAAGCCAGGTTCAAACTTCTTGTTTCATTTGGTTGACGTATTAGTTGAAGGTTTTTACAAAGGAGATTTGGATATCTCTTTTTATCACTCCATAAATCAGAAAAATATTGTCAAGAGCCAGGAATAAAGTAATGGAGTGTTTTATAAATGAGGTGAATGATGAATGAGCAAATCCCTCAGTAAAAACATTAGGAATATAGATGGGAATAAAACTGTAAAGTCTGGTGTGTGTGTAAGTGTTGCTGAAGTGGAGATTTGTGCAACAGAAAAAAAAGAAACTTTAGATATGTACTGTAATTAAAATCTACAGATGCAAAAAGATAAATTGTAATAAAATGAACACACATATTGCACATTTTTGTCAATGCATAATATAGTGTTTTTCATCAAAATCTTTTTTTAGATTTTGCTGCATTCTGATATTTAAAATGATCATATCAAGGTTAGCATGCCAAATGCCCTCTCTGTGTGTCCTCCAGCGATATCCTGAAGAGAGGCGGTTCCGCTGTAGATTCTGCCATTGCTGCTCTGCTGTGCGTGGGATTGATGAATGCCCACAGCATGGGCATTGGAGGAGGGCTCTTCTTCACTATTTATGATGCCAAAACAGGTATGCAGACTGCAGTCACTCACTATTACCTGTCTGATTCAACCTGACACACCAGTCTGCAGTGTCTGTGTGTATCTAAAGAATTTCTGCACATATAAGGATCTATTTTTATCATTTTATTTATTTATTTTTAATATAATGTATATTTAATAATATTTGCAACCTTTGTATTAAAACTATTGCATTTTTATATAATATTTGCAACTTTTATTTTTTATGCACACTGCATGCATAAAATGTAAATTATGCACACACCGCATAAATAAATGTAATAATTTAGTTGAATATAAAATCATTTAATATAAAAGTAAGTATATATACCAGTGCATAAAGAATTTATGCACATATTTTAAGGATCTATTTTTATACTTTATTTGTTTATTATTAATATTTTAATATTATTTATATTTATTAAAAATATATGTACTTATACAAATAGATAGGTATATATGCATTATTTGCAAAATTTTTTTTTTAAATATTTGTATGCACACTGCATAAATTGTAAATAATATAAATGTGTCTGTGTATATGAAGAGTTTATACACATTTTAATAGTTGAATCTATTTTATATGATGTATTTATTTTTTATAATTATATAATAAAATATAAAATATATTTGCTCTTTTGTTGATTTTGATTGCTTCCATTGTCCTGGATAAAAGTGTCTGCTAAATGTCTAAATGTAAATGTAATAAAAATAATACATATTTAATATTTATATTTTTGGATTTCTTTATATTTATAGATTATTTACTTGACTTTGCAGGAAAAGTCGAAACCATCAATGCACGTGAGACGGCCCCTGCAAACGCAACCAGAGACATGTTTGGAAATAGTACAGACCTTTCCCAGAAAGGTATCTATTAACTACATTAAATTAACTGCGAAAATCATTAGTGAAACAGGATTTACACGATGAGTGGCCTCGTGATACGGTGCCAGCATGGAGAGATAAGCGTAAAACAACTATCACCACAATTTCAACAATCAATATCTCACAGTACATCAGGCTCTACATATGGTTAATATAGGACTTTTCCAGGAAAACCGTAAAACTGCATCTCAGTTCATTGTAAATATGGTCTCATGTCACAAAGTATGTAATGTTATCAACTGCCATATATATATGTATTTTTTAACTGCTGCATTTTTATTTTTCTTAAGTTCAGTGTTTCAGATCTGTTGGTGGTTTTAGATAATAAAACATGGAATAAAGTGTTTCAAAAAATCATCCACAGGTGGTTTGTCCATCGCTGTTCCTGGAGAGATTCGTGGGTATGAAATGGCCCATAAACGGCATGGCAAGCTTCCATGGAAAGAGCTGTTTTTACCAAGCATACAACTGGCCAGAAACGGCTTTCCTGTTGGCAGAGCATTGGCAAGTGCCATTAACTCAAACAGAAACATCATTATGGGTGATAAGATGTTATGGTGAGCACACATGGATATTTTCAACCAAGATGTTAAGCATTAAAAAATATACTTTTAACAAGGTGCATGAAGTAATTTGTATTTGATATGACTGTGGGGTGATATTATAAAAACATTTCTATAATGTAATTTGTAATATGGTATATCCCCTTTTAGCCATGCACTGCGTTTATGCACTAAAATTTTCGGTTGGTTCCTTAGTTCTGTGTTCTGCGATTCCACCGGCAACATCCTACAAGAAAACGACACCATCACCTTCACAAAACTGGCTGACACTTATGAGTTCATTGCAGAGAATGGGCCTGATGCTTTCTACAGCGGACAGCTTGCTGAGAGCCTTGTGAAGGACATCCAAGCTGCAGGTTTTTTATTCACACATATGTCTATTCCATTATTTGGTATCAATAACTCATAATCTGGACTAAATCAAAAGTGTGGTTGGATGACGCGATTTAGCCCAGGGGCTTTCAAACTGTACCCCAGAGGACCTTGTATGTGAACTATGTGAACAGCAATAAATAAAAAACATATTGTTTTTATGCACACACTACAGATATACAAACACACACTGTATATGCATTGTTTACATTTTAGTTCTTATGCACAATGTGCAGATAAAATGTCAATTTTTAAGACAATGTAATTTAATATATTTATATGGATTAAAGTTTGTTTAATCTGCATTGATAAAATGTAAATAATATAAAAATATTATTTGATATATATTTTTAAGCACAAACTGCACAAATACAGTCTGTGTTAATTAAAAATATCATAATATTTAAATGTCTGAAATCCCCTGAGCTAACCCTAAAAAGTTTCTTGAGTTATTGATCAAGAATTCGAGTAAGAAGAAGTTCTTACTCAAAATCTTGATGCAGGAATACATTCTGCTATAGTAAATCACTATAAGAGTAGAGCCACATTTTTTATTTCCCGTCAGATGTACTTGACTGCCCATATTAGTGAGTTAAAGATGCCAAATAGTGCAGTTTCTAGGCTTCTGTTGTGGCTGATGTGTTGTGGTTCATTGATTTCCAAATATTTTACATCCCACTAATTCCTGCAGTGCTGCCAATAGTCCACCCAGGCCGAGCTGTTGAAGGATAACACACAATTGGTTGTTAATGACTAAATCAATAACTCAGTAGGTTTGATCTCATTAAGTTGCTTCGCATCATGCGTCATACGTCCGTCTGTGTCGTGTGTGTTGCAGATGGGATTATAACTCTGGAGGATTTGAGAGATTACAAGCCCTTTCTGGATGATTCCCCCCTCACTGCCACTGTGGGTGAATACACAATGGTGACACCAAACGCGCCTGCCAGCGGCCCAGTCCTCACACTGATACTCAACATCCTGAGCGGTAGGTACAGAGTTCAAGCAGTGGACAGTCTATCCAGGGCTGCGTTTCCCACTTGCATCCTAAGTAGATCGTAGAACCATTGCCACCAATGGTCACTATTCATGCCTGAAATTGCTTTTATATATAGGGGCATTTAATATATAGCCTGCAATTTAAATAATATAGGCTAAACTAAGGTGTTTTTCTAAATATTTTTTTCGAAAAAGAATATTTCTGCCCGCTAGAAAAAAAAACACAGAACCAAAATGTTGAAATGGTTCCAACACGTCATTGGGATACTGTTATAGTTTTTTTATTTCTATATTTTTAGTTACTTTTTGTAATTTAGTTGTATTTTTTTGTCATTTTTATTATTTTAAATGTCTGTATATTTTTTTATTATTTTTATTTCAGTTTTAGAAATGCCTTGTCAACTAGCTGAAAAAAAGATTTTACGTTTTTTTTTTTTTTTTTCAGTTACGTTTATTTTATTTCAAGTAGCAAAAATGTTTTCTTTATGGTTTTAGTTTTGCTAAACTACCCTGACCCAAACTCAATATCGATTTTAGCGATTTTAACAACCAGCCAGTAAATAAAAGTCTGTATAGTAGGTTCATTGTTCATTCGAGTTGGACATTTTTCCGAAAAAATTACTCGTTGTTCTGATTTAGCACTGATTCACTCGTTAGCGAGTTCAAGATTGTTTCGTAAGACTTTCAAAAGAATCTATTCATAAGAGTCATTTGTTCGCAAATTAGACATAACGGCTCGTGCTTTGTTCATTGTCGCATACAAATTTTTCCTGACTGGATTTTACATTTTTGTTGCACATATGCTTATTATGTTGTGTAATGTTATGATATAATGTTTACTATTATATTTGTTTATATTTTTTAATGAGCAATGTATTAGTCAATAGACCTTCCTCTGTTGAAAACAAGTTTCCATTTAAACCAGTGTGGACCAGCATGAAAATTTGGTGTTTTGAGCAGCGAGAGAAAGCATCTAGTGATTACTGATTACAGGATGACCGTTAGTCAATCTTTAATGTTCTTAACTGTTTCCTCATGTTGAATAGTGACTTCAGAACATCCCAACTTTTCTTTGCTACAAGCCATTAAAATCCCTCCACCCTTCGCTCCTGTCTCCCAAACCAACACTAACGTGGGCTGTTTGCCACTAATTGGACACAAACCAAGCATGGAAAAATCCATGCAGTCAGCGTGTTCCGACCCTTTCCTTGGGGTTCCACCAGTAGGGGATACTCTGAAGCAGCCTGTCATCTGAGATTCATCTCAGCTCTGTGTCTTAGTGTTTTTCAGACACCCACTCTTTAGCTTTACTGATGAGATACTTAGTCATTAAGTTGCTGCCAGACAGGGCACGGCTGTCGATAAACACTGTCAGCACTTGTTTTTTTCACAATATAGCTTGATATGTTCAGTTGTTATGAAACATCTTCCCTGGCGAATCATTCATAATTGTTCAATTATTTCAAATAGACGGTCTGGCATGAATGGTCGAGACAATTTGAGAAGTTTTCAGACACTAAAACTGGGTCAGTTGCCCAACAGTAAAATAATAGTTGACCTAAAAGTGAAAATGATGTCGCCATTTACTCGCTCTCGTGTCATTTCCTAACCCATATGGCTGACTTACTTTAGTGGAACACAAATGAGATGTTTTGCAGAATGTTGTGCAGCATTTTCAGAGTTTAAGAACTGAAATTTTCCATAATAATCACATTTGTGCTTCTGCATATTCAGATTTGATTCGATGAAAGAGAAAAACGATTGCATTTGGCTTCAATGATGTCACAATAAATAATTGATTACCCTGCTAACAAAAATATGTTCTATGAATGTTTTGCTAACATTCTCATTACATTATCAAAATGTTATTTCTGAATGTTCTCAGAACGTTCATAATGTCCAGTTTTTGGAAAACATTTTTTGTTTGTGCGAACATTAAGTGAACATTCCATTGTATCATTTTGCAAACATTATGGGAATGTTACATTTGAATGTTCTCTGAACAAGTAATAAAAGGTAAAAATTACTAGACAAACGTTCAAGTAAAAATGTTGGAGTAAAAAAGCTTCTGAAGACCTTCCTATGGCAGTCATCTTGATGACTGGCAGATCTAGCCATTTTTATGACAACAGTTTGCATGGTTGAGTAATCGTAGTGAATCTAACTGAGCTCTCATTCTCTTTCCTCAGGTTACAACTTCAGTTCAGACAGTGTCTCCACCACTGAAAATAAAACCCTCACCTATCATCGCATGGTAGAGGCGTTCCGGTTTGCGTATGCCAAGAGGAGCGTCTTGGGGGATCCAGAATTTCTCAACATCTCCAGTGTAAGTTGTAATGAAAGCGATACTTCATTCAAAAAAAAAAAAAAAAGGAAAAAGAAAAATTCTGTCATCATTTACTCATCCTCATCTCATTCCTAACCTGTATGATTTACGTTCTTCTGTAGAACACAAGGTAAGATATTTTGTATCATGCCTGTTTTGTCTTCCTTTTTTCCTGTATCATGTAATTTTTATTTTTGATATTTCTATGTAATTTATTTAATTTAATTTAAGTTTTAATAATTTTAGAACTTTAATAATTTTATTTTATTTTATTATTTGTTGCCAATGCAACATTTCTTAAGTTTAAGGCAACATTTTTTTATTTTTAAACTTTCCATTTAATATGTATATAAACTCATTAAAAATCAGCTGAAATAATGTGTGTATATATATATACTATATTGTAAATACTGTATATTATAGCAGCTGATTTTTAATGAGTTTATTTTTAGTTAACATTAACAACATCATTTTGGACTGGATTGATGTTATGTGGCCAACTGAAAACAGCTGAAACATTCTTCAAAATATCTTCCTTTGTGTTCTGCAAAAGTCATGCAGGTTAGAAACGACATGAAGGTGAGAACAGAATTTACATTTTTGGGTGAACTATTCCTTTAAAGGGGTCATAGGATGCTACATGCACTTTTACAAGTAGTTTGAACTGAAATGTGTGTTGGCAGTGTGTGTACACAACCACCCTATAATGATAAAAATCCACCCAGTGTTTTTTTTTTAAATCTGGTTAAATGTTTTCCCCTTTCTCAAATCGAGCCGATCTCAGATGCCTGTCTGTGTGACGTTACAAAAACAGGCCCCTCCCACGATAGTTTGATTGACAGTAGCGTTTCAGCACAGACTGGACTGGTGTCTTACCTTAGCTCCGCCCTGAGTGAGCTGTCATCAGTCCGCCATTGTTTCACCATTCTTCACTACCATTGAGAAATTTTAACCAAACTATGTTACAGACTTTTCATTAAGACCCTAAAAAATCATATCAACTTGTGGAAAATGGGCATCCTATGACCCCTTTAAGTACATTTTTACTTAACCTCAATCAACATGCATTATCTTAATGTAAAAATGCTCCCATGTTTCTTCAGCAGCTGTTCATATTGACACAGGCATATGTTCGTCAGCTGTGATCAAAGTGGTTACTGAAACCGGCATGGTTTCTCACACTAATCACAGAGCATGAAAGTAGTGTGCTATTGAACGGCTCATTGTGCGTCCGCCCTTTTGATCAGCTGTTATTTCAAGCTGTAGATTATTGTGCCGCCGGCAGGGCTGCAATAATGATCTGCTTACCTCCTCCTCTATCTCGCTGGCAGTTCATCCAGAACATTACATCGAAGGACTATGCTGACATGATACTTCAGAAGATCACAGATAATACGACTCAGCAAGAGAGCTACTATGAACCCAAGTTCTACCTTCCCGACGATCACGGCACATCACATGTGTCAGTGGTGGCAGAGGACGGCAGCGCGGTCGCCGCCACCAGCACCATCAACCTATAGTGAGCATTTGCCATCTCAAACATCTGTCATTATTTAGTCAGAGAGTGTACACTTTTCAGGAAAATCAGCTTCTAATTGACTTACTTATTCATTTAATAATAATATTTGTAAATGACATCATATTCTTTTTCTTCTCCCAGTTTTGGCTCCAAGTTTATGTCAAATTCAACAGGAATTATACTGAACAATGAGATGGATGACTTCAGTTCTCCCTTGATAACCAATAACTTTGGAGTTCCTCCTTCTCCCAACAACTTCATTGTCCCACGTGAGAAAACATGATTGGCAATAACATTTTTTGTAGTATGTATATTATAGGCCTAAGCCACATGAGGCCATACTTTACATTGAGTTTTATGCACAATGTTTTCTTAACATCATTACATATGGTAAAATTACTGTAACAACAATATGATAAAAACACAATATTAGTTAAGAGTAAAAATTGTTATGTATGTTAAAGAATATCTCACCTTTAGTGGATATTATCAGATATTCCAAATTATTACTCTAAATGGACTTCAAATGCTTATTTCTGAGATGAATGGCACACAATTATTACCATTACATTATGCTGTTCCAAATATTTTTTTTTCAGATAATAAGCATTTTACATTGTATACTATGCAGTATGCAGGGACATAGTTTCAATCACAGCCATGAACTTCAGTGTATCTTTGAAGATTTTGCTTTAATTGTTTGTTAACTCTGTTGCTTCTCATTTTTGCTCAGATAAAAGACCCATGTCTTCTATGTGTCCCGCCATCCTGCTAGACAAAAACAATAAGGTTAAAATGGTGGTTGGAGCCTCTGGTGGAACAAAGATCACCACAGCAGTTGCCGAGGTGCACTTCCATTTTATTTTAGTCTAGATAGTGGTGCTGGGCATAGTTCAGACCTTATCAACTCATAAATAACTGACATTTTCTGTGCAGGTGATCTTAAATGCACTGTTCTTTAACTATGACCTGAAGAAAGCGATAGTAGACCCGAGAATTCACAATCAGCTCAGTCCAAACACCACACAAGTAGAGCCTGACTTCGACAAGGTGGGTGAAGCAATGTATACAGGTGTCATTTTAAACAGTAATACTAGATATATGACTGAAATAATGTAATGTATACATATACTGTACATCTCCTCTGTGCTGTACACTGTAAAAAAAAGAAAAAGAAAAGAAAGAAACATGAAATTTATGGTAAAAAATGGCAGATGGGGTTGTCAAAACTTACTGGACCCCCCCCATATTTCATTAACTGCTATGATGTTTATATATGAATCTACTGAAGTACTAAAATCTGTTTTGTACTTTTATAATACGCTGACAACCACCATAAAAACACAGGTGGTAATGAGAAATCCATATGATAATTCAAAGTTCAATACAATTAGCTTTTCCACAAGCTGAGGTGAATATATATATATATATATAAGATCATTATATACAGAAGAATATTAATATGTAGAAGACACCGTTATACACACAAATACAAAACACTATCTTGGAAACACACAACACTAAAATAATGCAATAAACATGCAAATCAATAAACTAAGAATAAACAGTTAGTTCAATGAAAAAGCATCTAATGTGAGCTGTCACACAAGGACTTTTGGAAATGTCAATTTATGTTTTGTTGACTGTAAATTATAAGATGTTTGTTCTTTATTACTTCCCAAAACTAAATTTAACAGTATTTAAATGTAGTTATATTTATTACAGTTTTTTCACTGTATATAGTAAGGAAACTTAATTTTAACCAATTAACATTTTTTTTCACTGCATTTTTACCAGTAAAATTTTTTTTTTTTTACTATGCATGTGAGTGTTTTTTGAGTGTAACCACTTATCTGTGGCCATATGTTGTCCAAAAATGATTTTATTTGTTACCACAGGTTTTTTTTTTTATGTTGGAGTGAAAAAATTTTTTTTTTACCACATTTTTACTAGTAAAATTACATTTTTTTTTTAAATGCAGGTGAGTGTTTTTGAGAGTAACCACTTATCTGTGGTCACATTTTGCCCTAAAATAATAATAATAATAATAATAATAATAAACTTTATTTTATATAGCACCTTTAAAAGTAGCATCTGTTGCCTACAGGGCAAAATTGATACCAGCATGGCGCCGCTAATAAAAGACAAAGTAATCACATAAATCACATAAAAGCTACCCTAAAAAAGTAAGTTTTAAGGGACGATTTAAAAACACTAAGGGATTCTGCATTCCTAATCTCAGAGGGCAGGGAATTCCACAATTTAGGAGCCAAAGAAGAGAAAGCCCGATCACCGATAGTTTTTAGCCGAGTTGTTTGAACAGTTAAAAGACCAGCTTCAGGAGAGCGTAGAGCATGTGTAGGGGGTTAAAAGCTTACACAAATATTGAGGAGCCAAATTATTCAAGGCCTTATAAATGAGCATGAGAATTTTAAAATCAATACAAAAACTAACAGGAAGCCAGTGCAATTTTTCCAAAATAGGTGTGATGTGCTCCCTTGCACTGGTTCTAGTCAGAACCTGAATTTTGTACCAACTGTAATTTACTTAGGGTAGCTTTTGAAACTCCAGCCAGCAAAGCATTACAATAATCAATACGTGAAAAAACAAAAGTGTTGATTAACTTTTCAGCCACAGAAAAAGTCAACATGGGATGTTATTTGGCAATGTTTCTGAGATGAAAAAAAAGATGCTTTGACTGTATTATGCGGATCAAATGTTAAGTTGGCGTCAAATATCACCCCTAGTTTTTTTAGTTTAGTTTGAAACTGTAAAGCAGAGCCATCCACACTTAAAGGGTTACTCCACCCCAAAATGAAAATTTTGTCATTAATCATTTACCCCCATGTCGTTCCAAACCCGTAAAAGCTTCGTTCGTCTTCGGAACCCAATTTAAGATATTTTGGATGAAAACTGGGAGGCTTGTGACTGTCCAATTGACTGCCTAATAAATTATACTGTCAAGGTCCAGAAAAGTATGAAAAGTATCGTCAGAATAGTTCATCTGCCATCAGTGGTTCAACCGTAACGTTATGAAGCGACGAGAATACTTTTTGTACACAGTTGCGCGGCTGACACAGAAGAGCGTACGCTGCTTGCGTTCAGCGGATATTCTCCAAAATGGCGCTATGGTGATGTGGAGAGACACAGAAGAGACGAATTGTTGAATAAAGTCATTATTTTTCTTTTCTTCGCATACAAAAAGTATTCTCGCCGCTTCATAACGTTACGGTTGAACCACTGTCTGACTATTCTGATGATGCTTTTCATACTTTTCTGGACCTTGACAGTGTAATTTACTAGGCAGTCAATCGGACAGTCACAAGCCTCCCGGTTTTCATCCAAAATATCTTAAATTGTGTTCCGAAGACGAATGAAGCTTTTACAGGTTTGGAACGGCATGGGGGTAAGTGATTAATTAAAAAATTTTCATTTATACCTTTAAGGTTACAGACTCTGCTTTGTGCAACTGATGAGGTGAACCAATAAGCATCACTTCAGTCTTGTCACTGTTTAGACAGAACATTTTCAGACATCCATTTTTTAATCTCAGTAAAACATCGAGAAAGAAAAGACACAGGCATATTGACATCAGGTTTTGAATGTATGTAGATCTGAGTGTCATGGGCATAAAAGTGAAAGTTAAGACCAAGTGTTCTTAAAAGTTGGCCAAATGGGAAAATGTAAATACTAAAAAGTAAAGGGCCCAAAACTGATCCCTGGGGAACACCAGAGTGCACCACACCGACCTCAGACCTGTAACCACCCATCACAACAAACTGCTTGCGATTAGAGAGGTAGGACTTAAACCACTTCAATGCAGAATCAGAAACAGTCTTTAAACGAGTGATTAAAATAGAGTGATCTATAGTGTCAAAAGTGGCACTAAGATCAAGAAGAATCAGTATAGATAGACGGCCAGAATCAGAAGCCATTAACAAGTCATTAGTGACCTTAACTAACGCCATTTCAGTGCTGTGGAGTTTACGGAATCCAGATTGAAGTGGCTCGAAAAGGTAATTAGAGGAAAGATGAGAAAGCAATTGAGAAGCCACTGTTTGTTCTAAAATTTTGGCGAGGAATGGAAAATTAGAGATGGGACGAAAATTATTTAGATTTAATTTTTTAGATTTAAAATTATTTATTTAAATCATTAATTAAAATGAAATTATTGTAACCACAGATTATTTTAATGTTGGAGTGAAACATCACTTTGGTATTTTCTTTGGTTGTTCTGAATACACATGATTTTTGCTAAGCACAACCCACTCACTATCAACCCACAGGCCATTTTGGAGGGTCTTGCTACGAAGAACCATGTAATAGAGGTGTTGAAGTCCATGGGCGCAGTGGTTCAGGCCGTGGTGCGGTATAGTGCTGGCCTCAGCGCTGAGTCAGACCCCCGTAAGGGAGGATATGCAGCTGGGTACTGACATTTGACTCAGCGATCCATGTCTCCGGTCCAGCTGGAGGCAATGGAGATGCTACTTCGAGACCCCAAGGACACTTTCCCCTCATGCTGCTCTGAAGCAACCAAGTGCCTCCATCAGAGATACAGGTGAATCAGCTCTGGACAATCAAAAGCTCTGGTAATGTTAATCTCTGCACACACTGAGAAATAAAACACATTCAAATACACTCACAATGGAAAACACACCATCTTTCTTCAGCTGCTTCTTCTGATGACTTGCATTCGTCAAAATCTCTACAGATCTAGTTACTGCGGAGTGGTATTTATTTCTGCTAATAAACGTGTTGTGATGGCCATTATGAACTTTCTTGCGTGACTTCTGTCCGTATTAAGATTTACATCCTGGTAAGAGAACATTTTTGCAAGACTTAGCAGGAGCGTCTTAGGGGACAAAGTTTTAATCAAGCTTCTAATAAGAGCTGAAGCGTGAACAAGAGTTGAAATGCTCGTTTTAATGTCCCATGAGTATGTGATCCTACCCACAGGCACCGGCCCGACATCAAGCAGCATCATTAATGCTGAAGTTGTGGGGGACAGAGAAAAATCACATAAACAGTCCTTAATTAAACTTTCAAAATTGTACTGGGCTAGAAAGTAACTAATAAAATGTATGTACAGTTTATTAACTTAAAGGAAGAGTCCACCCAAAAATAACAGTTTTGTCATTCCAAACCTGTATGGATTTCTTTCTTCTGTGGAACACAAAAGAAGATATTTTGAAGAATGTTGGTAACTGAGCATTAACTTTCATAGTCATTTTTGTCCACACAATGGAAGTCAGTGGGACCCAAAACCATTTGTTTTCCAGCATTCTTCAAAATATCTTGAAATGCATACAGGTTTGGCACGACATGAGGGCGACATTAATAATGACCAAATTTTTGGGTGGAGTATCCCTTCAATCTAACAAACTAAATAATTTGTTGCCGGTGACTCAAGAGTTGCATTTTTATTCTAACATGTAAAATTTTCTATATGGCACATCAAATTTGCCAAGTCAAAATTTGCCAAAATTCCAAGTATACAGTGTACAAAACTGTTGTTATTATTAAAACTAAATGATTAAAATGAATTATTAAAGTTATTATCAATTTCCCTCATCTAAAATAGCTGTAAGTTTGTGTAAGTGGCTGAATTAGAATGGCCTCCAAATGCCAGATTTGTTATTAGAAGAACTATTAAATTAAAATATTCTGAATAGCAATGATTTTTCTGACTGGTTTGTGAAAATGTACAAAATGTGCAGCACAATAAGACTTTGGAGTGGCATAGTTCATTACTAAACATAATGCATTTAACATTAATTTATTTAACATGATTTTTTTCCCCTCACTTACATTAAAATTGTTATTGTAAGTGTAAATCATTCATGTTTTCTCCAGTGTATGTATGTATATACTGTATAAATGTATAAATAAATAAATAAATAAATAAAAGTAATGTGTGCCAAACCAAAAACATGTAAGAATGAAATAAAATATGTTATAAACATATTATACATGTGGACATTGTGGATTTTCTGCTAAAAATGCTTAAAATATAAACTGCTACAAAGGTGCAGAATAAGTGCCCTTGAAGTATTTTGGAAGTGGTGTACCTGCAGATACTAATTCTTATGCTAACCAGTGCCTGATGCTATTAGCATCCAGGCACTAATATCACTTTGGTCAAACATAGCTAACACCAAATAAACTACCTATGCATTTTTCTAGTTCACAACCATCCGATGCTAAAATGTCTCCATTTTTGTGGCCTCTGTGACCCATTTATTTCAGTAACTCACAGTTTTGAGGCCAGACGCAAGATATTTCAGCCTCTGCGCTCCAGAAAGGAAAGCTGATTTGCACTTTAAACAGAAGTTCAAAGCTTGTCGTTAGCAGCTCATATCATAGCTGTTATTAAAGGTCACGTTGTGAAGTCTGTTTAGATCATGTTTTCATATAGCAAACTCTACGCAAGTACATGGACATGTTTTGAGCAAAGTCCATGCCTCTTCATTTACCAATATTTTAGCATTGTCTTGTGCGTTTCGGGGGCGTTTGTTCCCGTCGGGTGGCTTTGAGAGCTGTTGGGTTCATGCTGCTAGGAAAAGGTCAGGTTCTTTCACTGTTCCCGACCCTCCCATAGGGGCTGACAATAAAGCCTTGTCACGTGGCACTCGTCGCTACAACGGCACCACCATTTAGCCCAGAGCACAGCCCAGACTTTTAGTCTCATTTTTGAGGTGGAACACAGTTTGAGACTAGACCCAGAAGGCAGGTTCAGACATTGGGTTGCTAATGATTTTAATGGCGGTTGAAGAAAGCTGGTATCTGCTGCATTCACATCCAGTCAACAAACTGCAAGGCTATGGCAAATAATATTGAGTTTAAAGGTTCACCTCAGCCTGAATGCAAGTTTAGACAAGATTTTGCAGGCAAAAAAGGTCCATTGTCTATTATCAACAATGCAATGATGTATGGTGCTCACGGTTCGCACAGAAGTCTCTTTCAAACCAAGCAGCTTTCTGAACCTGTTACAAAATCAATGTGGGGAAATTTGTTTTCGCTTTTGTGTGAAAGTCCATATTGTGCTAATTCAAATTACATTAACCACACTACACATTTACATTTAGTCATTTAGCAGACGCTTTTATCCAAAGCGACTTACAAATGAGGACAATGGAAGCAATCAAAATCAACAAAAGAGCAATGATATGCAAGTGTTAAGTCTCAGTTAGCTTAACGCAGTACACGTAGCAAGGTTTTTTTTATTTTTATTAAATAATAAATAAAATGAAAACAGATAGAATAGAAAAAGAATAGAGCAAGCTAGTGTTAGAGGCCTTTTTTGCTTTTGTTAATTGTATAATAAATAAAAAGAAAACAAATAGATAGAATACAAAAAGATTAGAGAAGCTATTGTTAGGTTTTTTTAAAGAAAACAAGCAGTTAGTAAATTAATAGAGTGCAAGTCTAAAAGGGACAATGTTTTTTAAAGAATAGAATTAGAATAGAGAATGCTAGAGTTAGAGGGTCAAATAAAGATATTTATACATATTTTCATAACGCACTTTCTAACTTTAAAAACTGTTTTATGCAATTTTCGGTATGTTGTTAAGCAATAAAATATTTTCTCACAGCCTCTTTTACAAAATTCCTGTCAAAAATTAAATAAAGTGCTAGGCTACCTGACTGGGCTATTACTGTATGGCTAGACTGGCTGGATTAATAAAAATGTATTCAAGTGACACCATATGAAAATTTGGACGTTTGCATAAATGTGCTTGTATATTGCTGATTACTGATCTTGTTGACCGTGTACAAAAAATGATCGACGTACAATTTACAGACACGCCCCCAAAGCGGCAACATCGTCAGTCGAGCGTTTTGAGCGGGTGTATTTCGCGCCAGTGTGAACACGTCAGTGTTGCCAAGTCGCGGTTTTCCCGCGGAATTAGGTTACTTTAAAGGGGTCATATGATGCGATTTCAATTTTTCCATAATGTACAGTATGTGGAAAATAATGTGTTTTTTTAACCTTAAACCGCATAAACATTTCATTACACCAAATACTGTTCTTTTTAGCAGCATCATATGACCCCTTTAACACTGTTGCACGGTTGTTTTTCATGTCCGCGGGTTGAAGTGACTCCATTAACATATTTATCGCCTGCAATTAGGGATGGCGATATCTTATCGTTTGCGATATACCGGTAAAAATTCTCCACACGATAAGAATTCGTCTTCCCGCGATAATAACGATAAAGTCTAGTTGT
>NW_015536501.1:707482-721157 GCF_001515605.1 Sinocyclocheilus anshuiensis | reverse complement strand
TTTCCTGAGTTAAAATGTCTTTATCTGCGTTTTATTCAGCTACAGCGATCACTGGATACTTCTTCCTGGAGCATTATTTCTATTATGCATATGTGGAGTTTCTGCGCTAGGGCGCCCTCTGGCTTCCAGTATGAATTAAACAGTCATTACATTACGTGTGTACTCAGTAATGCTCACAACACCCTATTTTGGGTAAAAATAGGAAAGATAATACTTTTCTCTAAAGAAACAGGATTCCCTAAATTATCGTCATTGATATCATTATCGCAATAAATATCAGAAGTTATCGAGATATATTTTTAAGCCTATATCGCCCATCCCTACCTGCAATGCGAATTTTAGCAGGGGAACCCCGCCAAAAAAACGTGTATTTTCCCCCCTGGAACTGGATTTTTAACTGGGGACCCCCTCGAAATGCGATTGGGCTAGTTTTGAGTAGCGATTGGGCTGTTTTCTTGTGAAAACCGGGCAACCCTGGAACACGTGCCGTTGGGTCACATAGGATGGAAAACACTCACGAAAAAGTAAAATATGACTGTTTTGTGCAAGAAACAACAGAAAGTGAGGTAAGAGTTATGATCTGTGATTAACCCGTGTATAAAAAACAAAACGAGAAACGAATTCATCCCTTTGTGTGCCTCCTGCCCTGTAGTGGGAGTTGCGTGAATGAGGATCATTTGCATGTTTTAAATGCATATCTCTTCCCTCCAAGGGAAAGCGTTTGCGTTCAGCTCACTGTGAACACATGTAAAACTGTTGTTTATTTTGAATACGCGCCCTCCAGAGGCGAAAATTACATATTGTGCCTTTAAATGCGATTCCGTTAATATGTCATATTCTGTAGTCCTCTGGTGCATCATGGGACATGGTTATGCTGAATATCCGTCAACTTCAATGTCTGAACAGCTCCAATAAACAATATAAAAATAGTAGAAAAGTATAAAATATTTATGATTGAAGTTCAACCAACATATGATGCTGTTTATAAAAATATCATTATGGAAAATATAAAAAGTGCATATGAAAACTAGAACATATTCACAAGTAATAAAACAATAATTGCTAAAATAATTTCGTAATTGCAGTATCTCATTCAGTTTGGTGACATTCACATTTCGATTTTCTTATAACACAGTTTTTCCCAACATTTACAGTAACACCTTTAAAAATGGAATAGGTTCAGTAAGATGCATTTAGAAACATTGACCTCAAGTTAATCGCTGTTAGCTCTCATGAAAAAGTGTTGGATGATGTTAAGTGCTTCTTTGTACATAATCTGAAAATGGCTATGACAGTTTTTGTACATAGTTAAAAGATTTGGCTACAAAAAAAGTTACTTGACATTTCCATAATTACTGGCCAGGACAAAAAATACAGCTTCTTTAAAAAAAACAACAACAACATGTAGACTGCTGCTGGGATGGTGTATTTTTGTAGACTAGAACCTGGAAACGATTTAGCATTTTCATTGTCCTTAAGTCAATGTTCTTTTTAATGGGTTTCTGGTTAAATGCCATAAATAAGGTCTGTGGTGAACACAAACTCAATATATTTTCATGTTTTATTCTACGACATAAAATAGGCTACATCGCTTAATACAAAAAGTGGCTATAGCTATGGGACTACAGATATTGTCGGGGACATTAAACGTTATCACATCGAACAGGAAATCTCATCTACTCGCTAGTCCACTTTTGAAGCCTTGTTGTGTTTCTAATCATGCTCTTGCAAAATATTCTAACGCAAACTTTTAGGAATTTTTTATTTTTTTTTCCCCATTGTTGTCTGAAGCTTAATGACGGTGGCGTTGAAGTCATTTGACCTTGGTGTAGTTCATTTATAGCCTACGTTTAACTATAATAAAAAGCTTTTGCATTTCGCTTTTTTCCTAGAACTATTGGCGGAAGTTCCCGCTTTTTGGCATGTTTGCACTGCAGGAACTAGGAACGGTTTTAGTTCTAGGAACTCCGTTTGGGGGAATTAATTTAGCTCCTACTTCAGATTTTCATGCTCGTTCAATCGCGTAAATTGTGCATTTACATTCCATCTCCGCTATCGCGAAACCCACGACACACAACAAAAACAGCTCCGAACACGGTGTCCTCCGTTCACTGGTTGTTGAGGTTTGTAAATGGCGTGAATAAAGACGTTGCTGTCAGCCGCTTCAGAGTTCCTGCTGCCAGTGCGAATGCAACCAGAAAAACAGCCTGAGAGGGAGATTGTTTCTCTAGGAACGACCCTGTTGGCTAGTTCCTAGAACTAAGTTCCTAGAACTACGCAGTGTGCAAGCACCTTTATACTTCTGCCGATTGTATTTAGGCTTCAAAATGTATAAAAGTTTATTTGTGAAGATGAACAAAATGTGTAAGAATCATAAGCTTTTGTTGGTCACAGAGCTTATTTTCTGCAATTATCCAAAAGCAAGTGGAAAAATCCAGTTTGGTTTCTGTCGAGGCTTTCTGGGTTGGCCTACAAAAATACATAATCGCTGCAGCACTCTATACCATGTGCAACAACTTGCCCCAACCTGACATTTATGGTCAAAAAAATGTCCTACCAACACAGTTCAGCCTATCAGATAAAATCTACCTTCATTATATAGTTGACTCTTTCCTAAATGAATGCCAGTGTGGTTTTTGATATGCAAGCCTTCCTCTGTGTGACAACTAGCCCCTGTCTCCCTGACATACAAAATATATTTACATGCACTCAAATGTTACTGTAACAACAAAAGTCCAACAAAAGTGGACATGGATGGACAAATGCACACCATTGTGCACAATCACCCCATATTTGAATTTATGGTGTCTACAGGCGTCGCTGAAAGAGAGCGCTGACCCTTTGTTTCCACCCTCACTCCTCCCAGGCCTGATGAATCACTACACCAGTCTCTAACAGCTGACGGCACAAACAGAGGCAGGGTCAGTATCCCGCTGACCTGCCACTCTTCCTGGCGTCAGATACGGCACTGATGCACTGCCCTTCTTTCGAGATGCCATTGACCACATTGAAAAATGGGTACGTGTTGTTCTTCACGATGTGTCCTATCTTTTGCATTGCATCGATAGAAGACTGAGAAGAAGAAAAGAACAAAATGTTACTACTTAAGTCACTTTTGATTACCTGTTTTATAAAATGATGATTATAATCAGTGACCGGGAACATTTCAAGAGGAGGTAAAAGCAATTACAATCATTACGGCCACACTATCAACATGGGATTATGGGATTGTGATTCATGGTAACCTCATAATATTAGAGCAGACCTACATTCCAAAGGACTTACACTGTCGTATCCATGCTCAAATTGGACATTGTTGTTGGAGTCCACAAATACTATTTTAGCAGCGATAGATTCGTTAAAGTTCATCCCAAGCCACAAGTGGTTCATAATGGACTGAAATAGGAAAAGAACAAGGGGGTGTTCGTTAAAGAGGGTTTGTCAGGTTATTTTCAGCAGGACATCTCCGTACTGAATCTGTGGCATGCTGTCAACTACCGCATACAATAGTTTTTAATGCAGACAATTTTATATTTAATGTTTTGATACACATTTTAATGCAACAATTAAACTAAATTTGGTTCTTTACAGCAGGATATCACTGTACTGCATCTGTGGCATGCTGTCGACTACCCCAGACAATCGAGGTGGAGCAAATGATTAGATTTTGCAAAAAGATTACAAAAACATTTTTTAGATTGTAAGACTATAGACATGCAATAAAAAAAAGAAAGAAATAGATGTTATGTTGGAAAATAAAATACAATCAAAATAATAGTTTAAATAGTTGATTAAAATGCCAAGAATAGCCTAACATTTAAACTAAATTAGGTTATTTTCAACAGGATATTTCTATACTGTATCTGTGGGATGCTGTTGACAACCACAGACAATAATTTCAGCACACATATGAAATGTGTTTATAGAATGTAAATGGAGGACTAAGACAATTTTATAGCTCAAGTTAATTTTTTTACTGGAAAATATATGCAAGTGCCTTAACAAAAATATGAATTTAAAGTCAATACTGACTGTATTCTGATGATTTTCTGGGAGAAACAGAATTTTCAGGTATATAGAGGTGGAGCAAATAGTTATTATTTTGATAAAGATTACAAAAATGAACATTTTCTAGACAGTAAGACCATGGACATCCAATACAGAGAAAATAGATAGAAAAAAAATAGTTGATAAAAAATAATAAGGATAAATAATTCAATAAACAGTTACAACAATAACTTTAAATGACTACTAAATTAGAAGTATGAAAATTGTTTGTAGGTGCAGTAGATGAAAAAAAATAAATAATAATATTTTTTATTTATATAGCGCCTTTCCAAAACCCTAGGTCACTTTACAAGTCAGGTTTAAGGAACAGAAACAGATAAACATCAAAACCAGAAGACAGAACACATAGCATGAGCTGAGAGTAATATACAGAGACCACTTACAAAGTTAGATTAGAGATACATGATTATTATATTAATGTAGATAAACATCCATAACAGGGTACAAATTACAGACAGAGAACTGAAGAGTAATACTCAGAGAAAAAATGTGTTTTTAAGAGGTTTTTGAAGGAGAGAAGGGAGGATGCTTGATGGATGTTTTGGGGCAGAGCATTCCACAATCTGGGAGCCACAACACTGAAAGCTCTAGATCCCATAGTCACCAGACGAAACTTAGGGGTGACTAAGAATCCCTCACTAGAAGATCGTAACGAGCGGGCAGGAACATAAGGCATAAGTAAGTCAGATAAATATGTAGGACCAAGGTTATGGAGAGCTTTATAAGGGAGAATTAGTATCTTGTAGTTTATGTGCAAGGAAACTGGAAGCCAATGAAGGTGATTTGGATTGGATTTGGGGTAATGTGATCGCTCTTTCTTGTGTGGGTAATCAAGCGAGCTGCAGAGTTTTGAACATATTGTAGTCGTTTGATATTATTAGCTGACAGGCCATAAAGAAGTGAATTACAGTAATCTAGTTGAGATGTGACGAAGGCATGTATAACAGTTTCAGCATCCTGCTGACTGAGAGAGGATCGAATACGCGAGATATTACGCAGGTGGAAAAAAGCTGTCTTTACTACTTTACCAATGTGATCATTGAATGAAAGAGTGGAATCTATGAGAATACCAAGATTGCGAACTTTAGTGGAGGGCATAATCAGATCACTATCCAGATCGTTCAGTTGACCAGAGAGCTTAGATACAACAGCTTTAGAGCCAATCAGAATTACCTCAGTTTTATCAAGAGTTAAATTTAAGGTAATTTGCCACCAGCCAAAGCTTGAGTTTCTTGATGCAATTTGTTAATGCAGGCGGAGGAAACACTGAGGTGGAAGGTGCGCTAAAATAAATTTGAATGTCATCTGCGTAACAGTGGAAGTTAAACCCATATCGTTTGATTATTTGTCCGATTGGTAGCATATAAATGGTAAAGAGGAGAGGGCCCAAAACAGAACCTTGAGGTACACCAGAACTGATGGATTTGGTAGATGATTTGTGTTTCTGGTTTATAACAAATTGTTGCCTCCCGGTCAAATGGGAGGAAAACCATTCAAGGGCTGTGCCAGTAATTCCAATTGCTGAAAGCCATGAGAGGAGTATCTCATGATAAACAGTGTCAAAAGCTGAGCTGAGGTCTAACAGAAGGAGAGTGCTGAGAGCACCAGAATCAGAAGCTAAGAGAAGATCGTTAAGAACCTTAACCAGGGCTGTTTCAGTACTGTGTAATGGATGAAAGCCAGACTGGAAGGGCTCGTAGAGGTTGTGTGCTGTTAAAATATTTAGTGCTGGTCAGCTAAGGCTGTGTACTTCATAAAATAGGCTGAACACTGATAACCCCAAATAACTTATTTCAAATGGAGTTTGACTCACCAGCGCCATGGCTGTGGTGATAAAACTTCCTCCTGATCCACCAATCACTACAGTCTTCTCCTGGGACTGCAGGATGGTAGGAGCCATGGAGGAGGGAGGCTGCTCGCCTGGAGAGAAAAAAAAACAGACAATATAGTGACAAGAAGTTTCAAGACATGCAAAATGTAAGAAGATATATTTGGTGAATGATCTTCACCTGGTGTGACAGAATCTGCTCGGCCACAGAAGTCAGCTAGCTCGTTGTTGAGGATGATACCCGTTTTAGGAGAGAAAACAGTTGACCCAAACCTGAAGACATAAGATTTAAAAAATATTCGTTTTCATAAATATTAGAGGATTTATTATTTAATGTATAATATTATTAAATGTGTAATATTTTTATTAATAATATTGTTTATTTAAAAAAATATTACAGGATATCTAAAACGGAGAGTCTATTTACACTAAAGCCACGTTCACACCAAGAACGATAACTATAAAGATAACGATATTAGCGAGGACTTTAAGTAAAGTGCCCTGCTGTCTGTGTTTGTGCATCACAGGCCAAAGAGAGCATCGAGCAGCTGGTGTATCTGTGCCGGACAGATAAGGAGGATGTGAGGGATGCTGCCAAACAAGCTCTGCTTGTGCTAGGTAAGCAGTGGACTAAACAACAGGAAATGGACCCATGAAGGAAAGATCGGTAATGAAAGTGAAAGAATGGATCTGCTGCAAATTAGAGCTGCACGATTAATCGTTAAAAGATCGCAATCTCGATTCAGACAACCACACGATCTCATTTCTAAATGACAACGATTCTCCCGTGTCTATTAAACCTTTGACAAAGTCTTACCGGATCATTCAAATCTGCGTTCGCACTGCCGCTGACACACAGAGCAGTTACCATGTTTGGTTAAGAAACAGCTTCACAAACAGTCTTAAAGTCATTCATATTATCACAGAAATACTAGGATGAAAGTTTATAATTCAGATATAAACATTGATGTCTATGGTAGCGCGACCAAAATAGAGCAAATCCGCATTTGAAAGTAACTGCCACATAACGTTTGTGTCGATTGCATTGTTTCGCCACTAGGTGGCAAAAAGTGACTTAAAAATGTATAATTGAATGAATAATTTATTCAAGATAATCGTTCAAAAACGCTGATTATATTTTGTTTAGTTCAGAATCGTGGGAGAATCGTGATCTCTATTTGAGACATAAAAATTGTGATTCTCAATTTATCCAGAATCGTGCAGCTCTAGTCAACACTACAAAAGACAATTATTGAACAATAGGTCCAGTGATGTACATGGTTTAGTGTATGCCATTTATTATTTTTTGACACGATCTACACAAGTTCGAATCTGCCTTTTGCTGAACTTTTTTTTTCTCCAATTGTACATCGGAAAGGCATATATTTTTAATAAAAAATGAAAGAAAATAATGAAAAAGTTGAAAATGAAGTATCGGGTAGGGTTAGTGTAGGTGTAGGGAGGGCTTTATTGTCCCAATTAAAATGATAATTTTCCCTCAATACGTTATTATTGCACACTGTTTTATAAAGTACTGCAATACTGAGGTGCAGTTGATTGCCACTACCTGCAATAAGTAGTATACATAGCAGAAAATCCTGATATTTTAACATATGTAAATAGAATCTATAGTCATTTGCACTTAGTGTAAATAGCATATCGCTAAGAAAATCCTGCTATTTTCACTTAATGTAAATAGCATCTTATTGATAGCCACCGCTTATATAAAATGTGTGTGTGTGTGTGTGTATATATATATATATATTCACATACTATCCCTTTAAATCTTGAAACACAATTAGGATCTCTGCTGAGCATATGCTGTAAACGTGTCTCACATGTGGTTGATGGTGCTGGTGACTGACACAGCAGTGCCATCTGCTGCCATCACTGAAACATGTGTGGTGCCAAAGCGGTCGACTGTCGGCGTGATGTTGTAGAAGGAGGCGTCGTGCGTGGAGCCGTCAGTGATCAAAGCCTTGATACGCTCAATGAACTTCTCATCTTTGATGTACTCCATCTGCATTCACAGGGCACAAGAAAAACATGAATAAATCAATTATACTTCCCAGACAAATTAATTTAGTTTAGTCTGATCATTATTTGCATTTTTTTGTTTTGTTTTGCCAGACGTGGAATTATTAATGATGTTTCTAAACGAAATCAAATCTCTTTGAATGCATGCTTCGTTAACAAATATTTTGATTTCATTTCAAACAATAATTGCTTGCATTTGTGTGGCCTTCATGAGAAATAACATCCGGCCTTTCATAGTATTTACTCAACCCTGCACTTGACGTCTAGTGATATTATGCTTACTACAGCCAAAAATAGCAAATATAACAAAATTAAGCACATGAGAAACTCTGCTGTTGTGTTTTTTTAAATGAATGTTCCAGACAGAAAATCAAGGCAGTATTTTAAATGAAGCTGTGTCCATACATTTTTTCTGGAGTCGAAGTTGGGGTCTTTGAGGTTGTGCTTTTGTCCATTCGCAAACTTAACCGCCTCAAGGAACCGATGCAAATTCAAGGTTTTCTGGTCCCCTTGGTTAGAGGCTGGAGAAAGCCTGAATCCTGAGGAAATCAAAGGGTGGTTTAATATTTATAAGTAAGAACTGGTTCAGTATAGCAGGCAAAGTTGATAGTCTTTTGTGGTCTACTCCTACCATGCATTAGTTTGAGTATAAAGCTGAGTATCACTCCTCCTGCTGGTGGAGGAGGGAAGTGCATCTTGTAATCACCAAGTTGGACTGACCACGCTTCATTGACTCTGACCTGAAAAGTGCTCAGATCTTCTAATGATAACATTCCATCTGGAAAAACCAAAAGTAAACTGTAAACAAGCACACCTGCCAAAAAAACTGTGTATTTCAGAAGCACTACATCTGTTCTGATTACAGCGACTGCCATTTGTATACAAACAGTTCGTACTTCTCTCTTGTACATCCTGTATCAAGTCCTCGGCGATTTTTCCAGTGTAAAAGGCATTGGCTCCTTCTTTGGAGATAGTTTTCATGGTTTCTGCCAGCTGAGGGAACTTGAGGGTGTCCCTTGGGCTAAGAACTGTCTTGTCCTTATAGAACAGTTCACTATACAAAAAAAATAAGCTTATAAAACCAGACAGAAAGCAACTCAAGTAACATAAGCCAGCCAGGTGAAACAAAATGTGATGAAACTTGCCAAGAACATGTCTGGGTCATATTTCACCCCAAAACAGTAACAATAAAGACAGAAAGCAACTCAAGTAACATAAGCCAGCCAGGTGAAACAAACTGTGATGAAACTTGCCAAGAACATGTCTGGGTCATATTTCACCCCAAAACAGTAACAATAATAAAAAAAAAAACTTAAACATCATGGTAGTATGTCTTGTAATGCCTATATTACTGAATAAAATGCTGTAATTTCTTTGAGATATATATAATGTTTATATAATAATGCTCACCAGAGCTGCATTAATTTGAGCAAAAGCACACTCCTAAAAAAATGTCATAGTGTCCAGTACTTTAACATTTTAAAATAACTGCATTATATTTTTTCCCCCAGAGATAGCAATGATGAATTTTGTGCCGTTTAATATTCTTTTCCAGAACTATTTGTGACCCTGGACCACAAAACCGGTCACAAGGGTTAATTTTTTTAAATTGAGATTTATACATCATCTGAATAAATAAGCTTTCTAGGATATTTACAAAATATCTTCATGGAACATGATCCTTACTTAATATCCTAATGATTTTTGGCATAATAGAAAAATCGAACATTTTGACCCATACAATGTATTTTTGGCTATTTCTAAAACTATACCCCAGCGACTTATGACTGCTTTTGTGGTCCAGGGTCACATTTGATCAATACAAAGTTAGAACAGCATTTATTTTAAATAGAAATCTTTAGTAAATGATTATACATATCTTCACTGTAACGTTTGATGAATTTAATGCATCCTTGCTAAATAAAAGTATTAACTATTTAAAAAAAACATTATTATATATACACACATATTTAGTGAGTTACAGTGTATAATTCAGCAAATTATGTTTTACAATAGACAAAAATGGTATTTAATAGAAAACTGGAGATAGACTCAATGCTGCTTTGACTCATGCAGCAGAAAGTTTCTTATTACACAACAATAAAAGAGCTCTTATATTTCTTGCAGTTTGCCTGCGGCTAAGTCATAACCTACTTCTTTGACATTGATCGTTAAGAATGCTCGTCAAGGTTCATCATACTTGTCCCCTTAAATAAACTATTGCATTGAGATGTCAGTCATAACAAACAGTAGTGTACATGATAGTGTGTATGTGTTTGTTTGGAGAAGATGCATTACCAGAGTTCAGTGCCATGAATCAGTTTTTTAATTAAATCTTGCTTCAAGAAATAAGCGAGGTAGGCTGGCATGGGGAAGCCCTCTCGTGCCAGCTTGATGGAGGGCTCGAATAGTTTGGCCCAGGGCAGCTTTCCATACAACTGATGAGCTTTTTCATAGCCGCGGAGTTCTCCTGGTACACCTATCCAGTGACTTCCTGGTAGACGCATGAACAAATAAAGCACAAAATAGTTACTGGAGTACCATACTGTTCAAAAGTTCTGATTTGCATCACAGGAATAAAATACATTTAAAATATATTCAAATAGAAAAGCTCTTTTAAATTGTAATATATTACACTATATTACTGTTTTTACAGAATTTTTGGTCAAATGAATGCATTAATAATAGGTATTGTATGTGTTACACAAACTTGATTTTTAAACTTTCTGAAGATCAATTATAGGATGTTGTGCATGTTGTTTCTCAGGGTGTTGTTAGGCTGTTAGTTATGTGCCAAAGTTTAATATTAGGGTTAGACATCTATGTAAATGCCTAATCTTAAGTATGAACAATAAGGAAAGGCAAATTTTAAGTCTTGAGTAATACTGGTCTAAAACGAAAAAGAAAAGCCCTTTTAAAGGAACACTGTACACTGCCAAATCAGATTATTTCCAGTTTTAGAAAGCTTTCGGTTTGTTTTCAGTGGACATTAATGCATTACACAGAACAACACAGTGAGTTTCGTTCTTATCCAAGTTACATAAACTATTGCTTTTGGGAAAAAACCTAATCTCTTTTATCTAGAAAGTAAAAATATTACAGAAAAACGGTCATAATTAGAGTTGCATTTTGTATGCAGGAACAGCGTGTGAACATTTAGGCAACTACACAAAGTCTGGCATTATGGGTAAATATGTTTGGCAATAGTGACTATAATCTGACAAAATGATATTTTAACTGTCCAGGAAGTACATTTAAGAATAAGAAACAAGCTAAACAAGTCCACTTAAGTACATAATTCCCCTATCCTACGCACAATGTCCCATTGTACTTCTACATTTTCAAACGACATGTTTATGAAACCTAAAAAAATGTGTCATCGTTTACTCGTGCCACTTATTATTTTCCTTCTTCCATGAGACACAAAAGCTGAATGTCCAGATTTGTTTTTCACACAATGAAATTGAATGGTGATTTACTGTATACAGCTAAACTACAAAAAAGACAAAAATCAATAGTTTTTAATGGAAGAAAGAAAATAATGTGGGGTTGGAATGACAAGAGGTTGAATACATGATGTAAATGTTGGGTGAACTTATGGGTGATTTTCTAAATGAGAGGCCAGTGAGGGATAATTTACCCTGCTTTCATGTGGAAAAGCTTTACCTGTAGCAAATGTAAAGGTTTTCGGACACTTATTCAGCAGATCCGCTTGGACACCTTTTGGGACTGTTTCTCTTGAGCTGATGATTTTCACTTTGCCTTGAAAAACAGAGGACTCCGTAAACTGTTGGGTTTATGCAGATTTAATTTTTTCAAAAAAGCATTATTTATCCTCGTTATTTACGTCATGTAATATTTTTTTTGTCTCTTTAAAAAACACTGTTTAAACAATAAACTAACAGGTCAGTCCACCTTTCCATAAAATTTCTAGAAAAAACTCAATGGGCTGTACCAATGAAAACTAGATTATACTTGTAGAATTATGAGTCATAGTAAAAAATAAAGTAAATGGCATGTTCTGAATTGTTCATATAACGGGGAATAGAGAAATGTTGGTTTGAAATGAGACTTTGCATCACCTCAATCACAAGATCAAAACAAACAACCATAATATACAAATTTCTATTTACTTATATAGTGCTTTTTGCGCAACTACAATATACAGTGGGTACGGAAAGTATTCAGACCCCCTTCAATTTTTCACTCTTTGTTATATTGCAGCCATTTGCTAAAATCATTTAAGTTAATTTTTTTTCCTCATTAATGTACACACAGCACCCCATATTGACAGAAAAACACAGAATTGTTGACATTTTTGCAGATTTATTAAAAAATAAAAACTGAAATATCACATGGTCCTAAGTATTCAGACCCTTTGCTGTGACACTCATATATTTAACTCAGGTGCTGTCCATTTCTTCTGATCATCCTTGAGATGGTTCTACACCTTCATTTGAGTCCAGCTGTGTTTGATTATACTGATTGGACTTGATTAGGAAAGCCACACACCTGTCTATATAAGACCTTACAGCTCACAGTGCATGTCAGAGCAAATGAGAATCATGAGGTCAAAGGAACTGCCTGAAGAGCTCAGAGACAGAATTGTGGCAAGGCACAGATCTGGCCAAGGTTACAAAAAAAATTCTGCTGCACTTAAGGTTCCTAAGAGCACAGTGGCCTCCATAATCCTTAAATGGAAGACGTTTGGGACGACCAGAACCCTTCCTAGAGCTGGCCGTCCGGCCAAACTGAGCTATCGGGGGAGAAGAACCTTGGTGAGAGAGGTAAAGAAGAACCCAAAGATCACTGTGGCTGAGCTCCAGAGATGCAGTCAGGAGATGGGAGAAAGTTGTAGAAAGACAACCATCACTGCAGCCCTCCACCAATCGGGGCTTTATGGCAGAGTGGCCCGAAGGAAGCCTCTCCTCAGTGCAAGACAAATGAAAGCCCGCATGGAGTTTGCTAAAAAAACACCTGAAGGACTCCAAGACGGTGAGAAATAAGATTCTCTGGTCTAATGAGACCAAGATAGAACTTTTTGGCATTAATTCTAAGCGGTATGTGTGGAGAAAAACAGGCACTGCTCATCACCTGTCCAATACAATCCCAACAGTGAAGCATGGTGGTGGCAGCAACAGGGATATCCTGGACGAAAACCTCCTCCAGAGTGCTCAGGACCTCAGACCTGGCCGAAGGTTTACCTTCCAACAAGACAATCACCCTAAGCACACAGCTAAAATAACAAAGGAGTGGCTTCACAACAACTCTGACTTTTCTTGAATGGCCCAGCCAGAGCCCTGACTTAAACCCAATCGAGCATCTCTGGAGAGACCTAAAAATGGCTGTCCACCAACATTTACCATCCAACCTGACAGAACTGGAGAGGATCTGCAAGGAGAAATGGCAGAGGATCCCCAAATCCAGGAGTGAAAAACTTGTTGCATCTTTCCCAAAAAGACTCATGGCTGTATTAGATCAAAAGGGTGCTTCTACTAAATACTGAGCAAAGGGTCGGAATACTTAGGACCATGTGATATTTCAGTTTTACTTTTTTAATAAATCTGCAAAAATGTCAACAATTCTGTGTTTTGCTGTCAATATGGGGTGCTGTGTGTACATTAATGAGGAAAAAAAATAACTTAAATGATTTTAGCAAATGGCCGCAATATAACAAAGAGTGAAAAATTGAAGGGGGTCTGAATACTCTCCGTACCCACTGTATATATATACACACACACA
>NW_015536501.1:704938-706601 GCF_001515605.1 Sinocyclocheilus anshuiensis | reverse complement strand
AATATAACAGAGTGAAAAATTGAAGGGGGTCTGAATACTTTCCGTACCCACTGTATATATATATACATAGTCATACCTGTTTTGTCCATAATGGTAAAGATGGCCCCTCCACCCAAACCCATGCTCTGTGGGTTGACCAAACTAGTGCAGAGCAGAGCTGCAATGGCTGCGTCCACCGCTGAGCCCCCCTCAAGCAGCATGTTCCTGCCAACAGAAGACATGTCTCATAAATTTAGCATTGGGTTACAACTAGTGCAATATTCGGTATACATAAAGTTCAAATGGCTAAATCTGCAAACTGCAATAAGGAAAATTATAAGATGTATTTTTAATGAGGATTAAATTCTGTTCAACAAATAGACGACAATTCAAGTTATAATTTTTAGCATTAAAGCATTTAGCATATTTCAGTAATGAGAGTATAAGAGAAAATGACCTTCAATGTAAAAATGCAAACTCGTGTCAATATGAAAAATGAGAATCTTGAGGCAAGTCTGAGCTAGAGGAGAAGTGATATCCGAGAGCTCATTGAACCTTAAGGAGTTCCAGCCTTCACACACACACACACACACACACGAAAATTCTTGCTTTCTAGAAGATCAGTTTTTGCACTCTCATTTTTTTAACACTATATGGGTGGTTGTGTCTCTGCACGCAGCTGTGATTTTGGAATAATAGGGTAATACACCACAAAGGATGATCTCAAATGTCTGATTTTGCAGGATGTCCTGAACTGATAAAAGGAAATGTGAGATCCTTTAAAGGCAGGGATGGAATAAATCAAACATCTGAAACGTAAGAAACTTCTTATAGAATGCCACAGTCTTTATATCAGTGTTAAGTGATACGACAATAACCATCAATCACATAATGATGTATCACTCATATTCATGATAATGAATAGTCCTTGAAAGCATATTATCAGATTGTGACGGTATGTGCATTTATGAAGTCAACAATGCTGTTAAGATGACATTTCAGTTATTGTTAAATCTGAAAGTTGAGATTAAAGATTAGATCAGTGTTACAGTGTCAAGCGGTAATATTATATAGCTACTTTTACAACACAAAAGTCAAGAATGGAAATTCCCACAGGAAAAACATCACAAAGTTCCCTTTAAAGGGGTCATATGATTTTGCTAAAAATAACATTTTGTGTATTTGGTGTAATGAAATGTGTTTATGCAGTTTAAGGTTAAAAAAACACATTATTTTCCACATACTGTACATTATTGTCTCTCCTCTATGCCCCGCCTTTCTGAAACGCGTCGATTTTTACAAAGCTCATCAGTCTGAAAAGCGAGGTGTGCTCTGATTGGCCAGCTATCCAGTGCGTTGTGATTGGCCGAATACCTCAAGTGTGTGACGGAAATGTTACGCCCCTTGCCATATTGTGATGCCTTGTCCCAGCCGGAGCGACGAGACAAAAACATTAAAACCCATTATAAACGAGGCATTTGTTGCATCCAGTGGGGACATAATTATGGTTTGTAATGACTTAAATGGTCTTTTTACGTGTTGCATTGCATTGCGCCGCGTAAACATAAAACCATGTCTGCATTTGTGATCGGAGAAACGACCAACAAGCGCTACTCTACACTGCTCAAAACTCGCGTTTGAATCGTCAGTGGCAAATTCTTTAAATATAAAAAACGTACTTACA
>NW_015536501.1:703330-704913 GCF_001515605.1 Sinocyclocheilus anshuiensis | reverse complement strand
CCAAACAAAGTAGTTTCGCTTTCACAACGAAACACACAGCGCCTTCACGACATGGCGGCGGCGGCAACAACAATACTACAGTGAGAATAAAAGTTACGCCTTCTTTCTTTGCGTGAACATTTGGGCAGCGTTATGCAAATCTTCCCACATAGTGAGGTAGATATGTGGGGGCGTGTTAGAACGACCCATTTTAGGTAGGCGTGGTTGACTCTTAACTTTTATAAAGAATATCTCTTTGGATTGGAGACTTTAGTCTTTGCAACTTTACAGATATTCTTTATGCACCAAGAGCTTGTAACACTCCAAAGAGAAAGGAAAAATTGAAATCACATCATACAACCCCTTTAATATTTCAATTTTCTGCCCTAGATAGCAAAGAGAACAAATGGAAGGCAAATTCCATTCTTACAAATGCCAGTTATGGTCTGAACAAAATGAAGCCTTGTTGTTCCAGAACCTTCAACCTCCCTGTTCCTCACTACAAAAACGTTACAGTAGTTTGCTTATTTAAGTCTACATTAACAAACTATGCTTCTAATCACGAGAAGGTCAAGAGCTGTAGTCCCAACCAGTGTTGGGGTTAACGCATTACAAGTAACGCGAGTAGCCTAACTTTCTTCTCCTGCTTCATATTCTTCACGCAATTTGTTTGAGCTGCGCCCTCTACTGTACAGACATGAATTTACATTTCCTTTAGCCTGAGGTGTATTCATTTCACTTTTGGTGTAAAAGCGCTTTTACGTTTGTAAAATAACTTTTTTATATTAAAAACAAGCAAGCAAGCCCTGCCCAGATTTAAAAAGTAAATCAAAAGTAACAGAACGCATTACTTTCCATAAAAAGTAACATAATTAGTTACTTTTTTAGGGAGTAACACAATATTGTAATGTATTACTTTTAAAAGTAACTTTCCCCAACACTGGTCCCAAACACGATGCTGAGTGCGATGCTGTTTGTGAATGTTCATTTGAACTATGCTTTCGGGAAACACTAAATCGTTGAACTGTGTTGGTAACAACAGAACTTGCAACCATATATAGTTGGCTAACAATGCTTTTGGGAAACACACCACTGATCTGATTAGACCATCGCAACTCCAGGGTAAAAGCAGCTAAAGATTAACTTCTTCCACAAGAGAAAAACTCTTTTTCATCTTCTCCTCTTATTTTTCTGTTAATATTTTATTTCTTATGCTCCACTTTTCACTGCCCTTTCCTTTTTGTTTCCTTTTGTGATTTGCCCATGACGGATACAACTAGAGCTAGACCTTGGGCACACTGGTACAAACAGGGACTAAGCACACACACACACACATAAGCTCAAACACACATCTTAATTGCTTGGCCAAGTGCATCCTATATGACCCATCTTCCTTAATAAAGTTGAGAATGTTATGGTCTGGCTCTCTGTGTCTAATTGATCATTCTCCTGGGGTCCCGCTCTGCGGCTGTTCTACACCACAGGGGTTGACATATTCTTTATTGTAAGTAGTGTTGTCTGTTAAATGAATAAATGCAAAAAGATTCTTTCTATCTATCTAATATATATATATATATATATATATATATATATATATATATATG
>NW_015536501.1:687987-703061 GCF_001515605.1 Sinocyclocheilus anshuiensis | reverse complement strand
TGAGCCCATCCCTGTAGGGGTCGATTGCATTCCTTAAGATGTGTCAATGACTGTGCATGTCTTGCCTTATGTAATCAGCATAATACTCATGCCAGACACAGAAAAAACTCCCTTTTATATTAAGCAGGTAAGTGAGAAACAACCTCTGTTAGATACTGATGTGCCAAACTCTGGGTAACGGCAGTGTGTCTGTGGAGATGCGATGTTCTTTACTTCTTTCACATTCAGATGTTGTTTTGTTTGACAAAATGTGCAACGAGTTCCAAGCATCACATGACATTAGTCCAAAAGAGGACAAATACCTCCTCTATCCAGGATATGCCTGGAAGCCTTAACTAACTCCTCTCTCTATCCTTTTTGAGCAGGTTAAATTGTGACCCCAGATGAAACAGCCAAGTTCTTTGAAATGCAGTCATAAAAGACTTCAATCATTGAACAAGGAAACACTCTGTACGTTTGGCACAAACTGCAGGAAACGTGGACGAGGGACAAAAAATGTGCCAATCTAAGAGCATTACTTCTACATAGGGGTTTGTGAAGCTGGTTGATCCAGTTTTCACTGGCTTGGCTGTCCCTAATGCCATGGCTCTTGTCAGTTCAATTTAAACTCAAGTTTAATGAGTGCTCAGAACAAAAGATCTTGGATATGGTTTTGTGCTGCATCACTCAGAGGGTTTAAATGGTTGCATAAAATATTTAACAGAATGTCAACAAGCTTGTATGTATAAACTAGTCTGGACAGACCCATTCTACATTCAACTTTTAGGTTATTTTTTCATATGTCATAATTCTAGTTATTCCAAATCTATAAGATTCATCAGTACAAGTGTATCCAAACTCAAGTGTGTCACCATATGTTCAGCGCTGCATTATCTAATCTCTTAAACTGATTATCTCTCTACATTGTTTTTGCTCGTTGTTAATCATTGTTTGAAATAATAGCATTGCGTCTTCATATTAAACACTCTATATTTAAAACAAACTGTGCCAACAGCTTATTAAAAACTATTCATGTAGCCGATTCTGTTGTAGCTATGACATGCAATTTAACTTTCTTAACTTGTACTGCAGCTGTATTGTATTGAACTGAAAGTCAGCGTTGCGTCAATGTAATACTTTCAAAGCCTAAGGTTCAGATCTTAATTCGCATAACGCGCACGTCTTCTTACCTGCCGATGTCGGAGCACCTGGAAGAGTCCGCAGAAACAGCAGCTTGCGTAAACGCGCATCTCTGTTTGGTGGCTAAAATGATGCAAATGCAGATAATCACAACACAGCACACTAAAGCGAGTATGCAAAAGCAGCAGCGTCTCGACTGAGATTTGGCCATGCTTTGATCAGCGCGCGTTCAGCAGGTAGAATGAGACGCGCGCGCTGCTCACTGACTTTTTGAGTGTCGGGGCGGAGAGGAGGCGCGCGACTGAGTGACTTTAGGACGCACTTAAACAGAAACGAGATGGTTGTTTAACTTTATAAACTTACTTGAGAGAGTACAAGTAACTGTACAGTGAAGTCAGTGTGAACACGAAATTATATTCGAAAGAATTCATAAAACAAGTCAGGAGTGAGTTACTGTACTGTGACTTTTATGAAGCCCATCGCCCCTTGCTGTTATAAAACGGCGCCTACTGAAATCTGATTTTAAAAAGTTACATAAATGTTTATATTTATTATGTTTAATTATTCAGGTGAGGAAAAAAAAACAGCAATTCTTCCGCCAATTAATAGGCTTCAGTTCGTGGTTGCCAACGGAATTTGCGAATGTGCAGTGAGGCACGTGCAATAGGCTATTTATCTTTATTTACGACGTCCTGCGCGTTTATCAGTTTAGAATTTATAGTCAGAACAATATATTTTTATTACATTAATACCATAGTAGCCTACATAAATACAAGTACAATTTTAGAAGAAACAGCAGTACAGAATACTGGAGTTGACATCTAAAAATGTAGGCTATATATAATTTCATGAGTTTGTGCCCATATAATCTTATTTTAGCATTAGTGATAAACAGATTTGGCTTGATGTCTGCAATGGAGGGCTCAGAGAGACTATTCTACTCGAGCTCCGATAGCCTCCTATAGACAGAAAGATAAATAAATAAAAATGCACAAAAAGGAGGAGATGGGGAGGAGGAGGGACGATTAATTGGAAGATTAGATGGGCGTACTCCTCCCGAAATTACATTAATAACTTCACTTGCGTAGAATTCTTTCTATTTTTTTTTACTGTCCTTATTTAGTCCTGTTTGTTGTTTTCAGCTCTTGATTTTAGTCTGTACCAGCTAACCAACTTTTGTAATTTATTAGCCTAACTAAAGTTAATAAATATGTCTTTTGGCATAAAGGAGGTTAGTTTATATTTGCACATAACTGGGTTATCACAGTTTTATTCATTTAACAAAGAATGAAAAGTAACAGAACTTTGCTAACTCAAACTTTAAAAAAGTAAATTAATAGCCTATACTTATGAGAAAAGTACATGATAAACTATCTTGATTATCTCAAATATGGAATTGTGATTCCTGAGAAAGACTAGATTAATCTTGCATTCATCTCTCCGAGAATTTCATCTCAACGATTTCTCGTACTGCACTCATATTTGGCAAGAAGAATCTGTGACTCACTTCATTCAACTCATCACCATCTACTTATCATCTATCATGAATGATGACAACCATAACATTTAAAGTTGTTAGGTGAGTTTGATCACATTAGGGGAAAAAAAAACATATTGGCAAGAGACAATGTCACATTCCACAAGGGCCTTTAAAACTTTTATTTTTTAACCGGGAGAAATTCACAGAAGTTGATAGACAATGCACACTGAATTTAATGAATTGAGAGAGTTATTTTTTAAAAATTTTTTTTTTTTTACTTATTTACTGTAAATTCGCTTTTTTTTTTTCTTGTTTGTTTTTTTGTTTTCACAGCTGGCTCTTCTTCAAATTAACTCTACACAGCTGCCTTCCTGTCACTGCCTTGGAAGTTCTGTAGGTCAGTAGCATCACATAAAACTGATTAAACGTGTCTTTACTTCCATTTCTCAAGAAAATATAATTAGCTTGAGCTTTTACATTGTGTAAACTTCTTTCTTACCATACAGAGGAAAACAAGATATTTCCCAAAGCAAAATATTCCCTCATCCATGTATAGGCTTGCCTGAAGAAACAAATAAGGTACAGACAGTTTTCTTTGTAATTGATTAGATAAGTTTCAGTAAAAATTATTTGCATAATATTGTTCAATAAAGAACTAAATTCTTAAACTTTTAAAGGAATAGTTCATCCAAAATAAAATTTGCTGAAAATGTATATTCACCCTCAGGCTATCCAAGATGTAGATGAATTTGTTTCTATTTCTAAAGCAATATTATGGATAGAGGACTTGTATTTTAGCTACAATGATTTTAAGTTAAAAACACCTTAATGATGGATTTCACCTTAATGATGGATGCGCATCTTTTCATGTCACAAGACTTTAACTGATGGACTGGAGTTGTGTGGATTATTGTGATGTTTTTATCAGCTGTTTGGACTCTCGTTCTGACGGCACCCATTCACTGCAGAGGATCCATTCGAGAGCAAGTGATGTGATGCTAAATTTCTCCAAATCTGTTCAGATGAAGAACTCATCTACATCTTGGATGGCCTGAGGGTGCGTACATTTTCAGCTGATTTTCATTTTTGTGTAAACTATTCCTATACAAATAAAGGTTTTAATTAGAAACAATAAGGGTGAGTAATGTGGAGAAACGTTTTAACCTGTTTTCTAGTTCTTTAGAAAAGCATCAATGTTCTGGTGCTTTAGAAATACTTAAAAATTAAAACTCCTGATCTACAGAACATTTCATTTGAACTTTTCTACATTCCAAAAACATTTAGCAAATCAAGAACCCTATACAGTCAAAAAAACGTTCTAGATAAGAAGAACCTTTATTTTGAGTGAAGATTCATTTTCGCAGTAGGTAAAGGTTTCTTGAGTTGGTTATCAGAAGACACAAAAGTTCAGAGTAAAAGTTTAAAGTTTTCAGAGCAGAGTATTGGTTTCTAGGTTCTTTAAAACACCACCACATAGATTTTTCTAAAGAACACAAGAATAAAAAGAACTTAAAAGGCATTAGGCTATAAAGCCATTTTTGGTTCTAACTGGAACCTTTTTTATGTGTAAAAGTTGATTGAAACAACTGTGTGCTGTTATATGAAGAATGAAAGTGAAGTATTTGTTTTGTCCTTGAACTGAAAGCAATTGTTTTGATGTTCACCACTCTGTGCCTGTCAAATCTGTGCATGTTCCCATGAAAAGACTCAGACATCTGAGAGAAACAGTTAAGTGAAAGGTACTAGAAAGATCTGGGTTTAGATATGTGACAAATATGCTAGTTTAGATACTCATTATTCCGTTGGCACTATTAATAAGGTACAGTAAGCAGGTCATTATATGTGATATTCAATATTTAAAACAAAACCTTGTCTTTTAACGGTATATATAAATGTGAGGAAATGTTTCTTGGGTAATCCGTCATTGTGCTGGAAAAAAATAGTCCTAAAAGAAATTAGACTTTACCTAATTAGTAGTTGTGTAAACAGCACATGGAAAGCCCCAAAGTGTGTTTTGTAAATTGTGGCAAAGATAACAGTAATGATTAGAATGATAAATATGAGGGTTGGTAATGAGTGATTTTCTGTATAGCCAGTTTAAAGATGAAGATAAGAGATACGATGACTGAAACAGACACTTTCAAGTTAAACTAAAGCATCTGTTGCCAAAGCAAAGAGTTGGCTAGATAAACGTCTTTGGCAATTTCCAGCAAATTCATGAAGGAGCTAAACCTCATTTGAAAAGATGCCAAGTTAAGCTCTCCAAACACTCTGGTAACAGTAAGCAGATTGGCAGACACATAACTTTCAGACTGACACCTTTTTGTGTAGCCTAACACCCAAAAATTGCGTCATCATTTATTTACCGTCTTGTATTTCCAAACCCGTATGACTTTATTTCTTTTGTGGAACATGAACGTTTTTTGGTGAATGATGTTGCAAAGTATCTTTTGTCTTTTGCAGATGAAAGTATACAAGTCTGTAACAACATGAGGGTGAGTAAATTACAGATTTTTCTTTCTTTTTTTTGTAAACTGTCCCTTTAAGCATTATCACACGAGTACTGAAAATCATATGTGACTCAGTCTGCTCAGAACTGTGATATTGCTCAGCACTTGGGAGAACATTTTATCAAGTTTAATGTTAATCTGAGAGTGAATAGCTTAGTTTGCACAGTCAAGAGCAACAGTGCCCGATCCAAACCCTTTTCAATTTTTGGTATTGATAAACTCATCTGCAACAAAAGCCCTGACAAATCAAATGTCAAAGCAAAACAAAGAATGAAAGAGGACTGCAGGCGTAGGAATTCAACATTATACACCTCATCTGTTCACAGTAAATACAAGCTGACCCTGGAATTGTAGCTTTCAACTGACCGCAGACAACCTCCTTAGCGCAGACAAAGAAGCTTAAATCCAGGGAGTTTATGAAGCTAGTTGAGAAATATACATATAAAAAAACCTTGATTGTTGAAACGCTGTCTCACATGAACACCAAGAACATATCCGCGTTTGTGCATCAATGTCTGTAATGTGTGCTGTAGGTGTGAAACTTTTAGGAATCTTATCCAAGTTGTAGGCTAGTCAATATTGGTCTGTCAGTCAGTCGTATCTGACATAAAAGATCCGCGAATGAAACTGTGACCACAAACACCATTAACTTAAGTGAATTATATGGTAATAATCAGCAATAGGCGTTCACACAAATAACTTAATTTTTTGAATGTTTTAATATGTGTTCACACAAATAACTTATTTGAATTTTTCATTGATACAACATTGCACTGAGTTGCTAGAAAAGAAATGCGTAGAGACGTTATGGCTTGATGACGTCAAGAATCGATGAACCGGCTTTTTGAACCGGTTCAATGAGCCGATCTGTCTGAAAAGAACCGGTTCGCGGAAATGAATCGGACTTTGCATCACTACTTTCCACAGGTGTCCTGGTACCAGGTTGGCAGCAGACAAAAGAGATCAGGATCAGCAGGTAAGTATTCCACAGAAGGGGAGCCAGGTAAGTCTATACGGGAGTGACTTTACATGATACGAGACCAGACAAAGCTTGAGTGCAGTGAAGGTGGCTTGTACTGGTCTTTACTGCGGTGAGACAGGTTCGGGCAGTGAGACCTCAGGTGATGGTGATCGTGAACTGTGAGCAGGTGTGAGCCAGGGAGGATTCTGGGAAATGGAGTCCTTAAAGTGGTAAGGTGACAGAGCTGGTGACTGGCTAGTGACAGCATACAGGTTTGGAATGACATGAGGGTGAGTAAATTATGATAGAATTTTCATTTTTAGGTTTCTTTCTTAATTTGCATTATAAGAGACTTATTAACTGTAATTATAAACTGTATTGACTTAAAAACTCTATTAGCATGCCAATTTATTATCTGATGAAACCAATAATAAAAAAATCCTGTCATATTATGTTTTCGAATGGATTAAATATTTCTTTTAAAACGTATGAATGGCGGTCACAATTATTTAGCCATTCCTTGAAGCACCCTTAGTGATTTGATTCTGGAACCGGGCCTGTGATGATTAGAGATAGAAGTGATAATTCACATAGCCACGAGTTTAGTGTGGCAAATTTGGTCCAGTTTTACTCACGATACTGTGACTGCACTGTGTGTGTATTACAAGAACGAGTGTATGTTAGGCTAAATTTGGAACCATCTCGTCTTTCTTATCTGATTAACTCTGTAACAAAGTTCGTAGTTCGGGGAAGAAGGAGGTGGGAACCGGCGAACATTTAAACATAATTTCATAACAAAATAAACACAAAACTGAAAATAGCACGACAGCCCTTCACAGACGACTGCCGCGCACAAACAGAACCAAAACAACATAAATAGTCCAGGCCTGGTCCTCTCTTGTTTTAGAATGTTCAGAGAATAGTAATATTCTCATAATGTTTGCAAAATTTTACAATGGAATGTTCCCTTATCATGCGCATAACCAAATAAGTGTGTGTGTATATATATATATATATATATATATATATATACTTATTTGGTTATGCGAATTGTACAGAACCTAATGAAACGAGGGTGCACTAACAGTTCAGCGGTGTCGGCTATCACGTTCACATCATTTGCTCTAATGGTTAAACCATGAGGGGATTTGCTCCCTAATTGCTTGAGTGCAAACCGATGCCTGCAACAGCACCCTGGTATGGGCCATTGATGAAAATCTGATATCTCTTTCCTCTCTGGTTCTCCTTCAGACTCACACACAAGTATACACACACATACATGCCATATGTACTACATGTGCTCTTTAAAAAGCAACATGGCCTAGTTCGTCCTAGCTGTAAATAAACTGACCTCACCTTCAGCACAGCATTCAGCCTCAGGTAAAACACAACATGAGAATGAATCCATCTGCTCCTAACTCACTTCCATTCATATGATGTATGTATTTTAATGTTCATGATGTAATATATTAATGACAATTTTGTCATAATTTACACTCGGTCTTGTTCAAAATGATTTTGTAATGTAAATGCAGCAGAAAGGAGTTTGTATTTTCTACATTTGATAAGTTAGTTCAAGTAAGTTCAAGGATATTACTTGTACTCAATTTCAAGCATAGGAATTAAATCTCAATTAAAATTATATTAGTGCTGTCAAACGATTAATCGCGATTAATCGCATCTAAAATAAAAGTTTTTGTTTACATTATATATGTAAGTGTACTGTGTATATTTGTTATGTATATATAAGTACACACACATACAGTATATATTTAGGAAATATTTACATGTTTATTTTGGATGTGATTAATCGCGATTAATCATTTGACAGCACTAAATTATATATAATTGTTACAAAAAAAAAAAATCCCAACTCATTTATTTTCTTTTTTGCATGGGCTTTTTTGAGTTCTACTTGCTTCCATTATATTGTTAGTTCAAATACTTTGGACAAATCAATTGGTTAAGCAAATTTATTTATTTACAGTGGATTATTTGTTATATGTATATTGATTTATAGTTATCAAGTATTTATTCTAAAGTATAAAACTTTAGAATTAGAGTTTATTTGGGTACTTTTCAACAATATAAAATTAAATAAAGTTCAAATATACTTAACTGCACAATGCAGGTGTTCCCAGCATGCACCAAGACATGAATAATTAATACGGTTGGAGTTTCTTACAGTTTGTAATGGTGTTATTATGCTGATTTCAATGATGTTTTGCAATCTGGTCATTTGTTTTGTGACACCTGCAGTTTATTTTCTACTCTACATTAATGAGGAAAAAAAATTAACTTAAATGATTTTAGCAAATGGCTGCAATATAACAAAGAGTGAAAAATTTAAGGGGGTCTGAATACTTTCCGTACCCACTGTATATATATATATAGGTTCCTTTCCTTTCTACTCTTCCTTCCTACTTTTTTACTTTAGTTTTTTTTTTTTTTGAAGCTTTAAAGTCAGTCTACATGCATTACAATTGCATGGAAAAGCATCAGCAGTTTTCAGAATTTTTTTGCTCAAGAAAAGTAAAAGTCAAAAGAAAGAGCTATCCTTTTTTAGGCCAGTGCTGTTATCAGCCTTAGGATCCTCTGCCTGTTAGAGTTATCACATTAAACCCAAATTGATTAATTGAAAACGAGAACCCACAGGGAGGTTTCAGAAGTGCTGTATGAGTGGCTTCCATCGTTGTGCTTCCATAAATAGACTTAATAATTATTCTGTCCCCTTTGCGTCATGCAAAACCCCCACCCTGCTTTCCCAGCAACAACCCTTCAGAACACGTTATGCTTTTTTGCATTTGCATTTATTATGCCTTTTTCATTACCTCTAGAAGGAACCCGTACCAGATTTGTTTTGGCTACTGCATTAGTTTGTCTTCCTTATTAGGGGACATGTGCATTCAAACTTTTCAGCCTTGCTTGTTTTTTAAGGAGAGGGATTACATAGCGACATAATGCACTAGGGGGCAGACAGTCGAATTAAAAAACACATAAACCAAGTGCACATCTCTCCTCCACTCAAGTGTGAATGGTTTCCAAAAGTATCCTCATTCCACTGAGTCAGCCCTGCATACACAGGGATAGGGTAAAAAATAAATATATTAATGAATGAGATGAGAGAAAAGTGTTTTAAAATGCATTGCAGTCTAAATTGCATGGAATGCAATAAGAATATTTGTGACCTCACAAAGCATTTGAGTCCAAATCTGACCAATTAACCCTTGTCAAAACAATTTTATTTGAATGGAATCATAATTTAAAATCAATCCTAATATGATCAAAGAATCACCTTTCAGTTTATTTGTCCAAACCCTATTAAATTCTCCATTAGGATATTTATTTCAGTACTTTTGGATCATTTTCTAACTATGATAGAAACGCCACTGCAGGGTTATTATAGTTAACAAAAACTAAAATTAAAACTAAAACTATAAAAAATGGAATTTTAAATTATGACAACTCTCGGAACATTTTAGCATGGTGATGGATATGACAATGTTAATGTATTTGGTCTTGGCGGAACAGATCTGCTATGCTGCTGCTGAATTGCTGCTGCTGTTGGTTATTGCTGTAGTTGTAGATTATTGCTGCTGCTGCAAACAAGTACAGGATCTTGCTACTGCCAATGCATATGGCGATACGTTGCCATGAGTATTTAAGACATACTGCTGCTGCACAAATAGCATAGGCAGTAAGCTCATTGGGTGCATATGCAGCATGAACCAATCAGCTTGTGCCAAGTCGTTTAACTCTGAATATCACCCCGTCAGAATGCGCCATCTAGAGTTTCATGACTGAACTATATATTTACTTAAAATATAATAAAATAAACATAAACAGGAATGAAATAAATCATTGAAAAATTTCAATTACTTACCCAGGCAACATTTTTCTTTGTATTTTAATTTAGTTTAACTTGACGTACTAAAATACCTAAAAAATTAAATTAATAAACAATTCATAAAAACTAGGCTATACAGACATATTAAATAAAAATTACAATAAAATTACTTAAACTTTTATTATTTAAATTAAATAGAAAATGCAAAAAAAAAAATCAAAATATTAATAAAAACTAGATAAGAACTTGTTCCATTGGCATTCTGGTTTACACATGCTTATGTTTTATAATGTTTAATTTATGCATCTGGGACATCTTCGTTAATGTTTTAGAACTTTAATATTCACTCATTTGTTTATAAAGCTCATTACCCGAGCAACACATTGTGCCTTTGTGAAGCTATTTGGCTAATGATGCCTTCATATTTGGCTGAACTTTGCGGCACTGATGTGTTTATACAAAAGCAGAAGTGTACAACATTCGGACTTTCAAAAGCTCATGGGTCTCAAGCTGCTGACTGTTCAATTATTAACCCATCACATGAATGTTTCAGAAGCAGTAAACAGTGCCAATAGACGGGGATAATTGAGAGGGTGAGCCGTGGCCAGATAGTTGACTGGCAACATCGTTCCTGAAAAAGAGCACACAAATGCTGCTTTCTGGTAAGTGCTTTGGCTGTAGTTTCTCAGTTGAACACCCTGGAGTGTTTTGTTAAGAAATTCTGAGCGTATTGCAAACAGGAAAGTCTGAAAAATGAGCTGACGGAATTGAGCCATCAGAGACTGTAAGATGAGCACTTGAAATTTTAGCCTAAATGTTATCAAGTGGAACAACAAGTACTTTAGTCTCAACTAGTATTTTTACTACAGGCTCATTTACTAGGGAAAAGACCTGCTGTTTAAAATACTTTATATTTTACCCCTAGAATTCACATAAAATTTATTTGTGCTGTGAAATGAGACTTGAGTGCATGCATAATTGCACTCAATTAAGCATGGAATATTCTTAAGATTTACACTATGTGTGTGTGTGTGTGTGTGTGTGTGTGTGTGTCTTTGTGTGTGTGTATGGTGTCAAAAGTGACATTCATAAATTCTATTTCACATAAATATACTCTTCTATTCAACTTTCATTCAAAAAAGCCTAAAAAATGGTTTCCACCAAATATTAAGGAGTACAACTGTCTTCAACATTGCTAAGAAATGTTTCTTGAGCAGCAAATCAGCATATTAGAATGATTTCTAAAGGATCATGTGACACTGAAGACTGGAGTGATGCTCAAAATTCAGCTTTGCATTACAGGAATAACATTTAAATTTAAATGTATTAAAATAGGAACTGTATTTTTGATCAAATAAATGCAGCATTATGTGTAATAAATAAATGAGCTTAATAAATCTTACTACCCTTAAACCTTTGAAAAGTAGGGTAACTGCAACTAAAAATGCTAAATTAAAGCTAAATTAGATTTGTGCATTTTGTAAAGAAAACAGTGCTTTTCACAAAGCTAAAGTGCTGTGGGTGCATTTCAGGTTGTAAAAGTTACTGCTTAGATGTTCTGTCTGGTCGCTAAAAGTTCACAAATCTATATTTTGACATAGAGAAAGCCCAGTTCCTTTTATGTAACTCTGTGGCAAGCCACATGATTCAAAGTATCTACATTTTATATTTGTTTCAAAAAAATGTATGAGCCCAAAGTTTAATACTTCAGGGTCAAAGATTTGCAAACCTCTTGCAAACACCTGATTATCATATAAAGTACCTACCTAAAGCGCATCTGATAAGTGTGATAATGTAGCATATGAAACGAAGTCTGTTTTTCTGTTTACTGGAGTGTGAGATGAAAACACATCTTATTTTTTATTTATTTGTTGCTCCCTTGAATGCAAATGGGCCAGATTGAACCCTGGGGCTTTAGTGTCCCCTGCTCTAGACAGAGAGGTGGGAGGGGAGTATCTCTTTAAAGAAACCAAAAATTCATAATTTTTTGCTGAATGAAAAGAGTTAAACACAACTCAAGCAAAAGCAAAATATCCCAAAAGTCACAGTACGTGTTCCAGGAGTTACGCTGAGACCAGAGGAGCTATGTCAATCAAAAAGAAAGGAGGAAGTAATGCGGGGCAAGAGATGGTGAGATGAAGCAAAAGATTCCATCTTTCCCTGGAGCGAGTGAGACGGATGTCAGTGAACACAAAGTCCCAGGAGACTGCTCCACTTTCCAGCATCTTACACACTGTTTAGACACAGTTTTTACTTCTTTAATTGGGTCCATATATAGTGACATAATGCACATAAATGCCTGAACACCCTGCGCAGCTGCTCCGAGACTGAAGGAGCGCAAGCAGATGGGACTTCACGATGGTCCTGTTTGAACAGGAAACATCTCATCTACTTCTAGCCAACCTGCATACATTATGTAGCTCACACAGTATGTTTTGCATCTGCATGGAAACAAGTCATTAAATGTGAAAGAAGTTTAAATTATGTAAAGATAGAGTACAGCCACTTCAGATTGACTGCAGTGTCAATCAAAACTTACCGCATGTGACTGTCCTTCAGAAAACAAGCATGATAAGCAGTTCTGTAGCTGTACATCAGTTACAAAGGATTCAAAGCACTGGGATGTTTTGACTAGTGAATATATGGCTCACAGTCGACATTCAGACATTCATTTTTTTTTGGCATTGAAGCCCTTGGTTTGAAGAACATATCTTGCCAAAATGCAATTAAATTTGTAAATAGAATTTTTTCTTCTATCTTTACAGTTGTATTAGTGTGCACAATTTTTCCTTAGCAGCAGGCTAAACACATTTTTAGTGTAATTTAAAATATTTAAAAAGTTAAAACTAGTGCTGTTAAACGATTAATCGCATCCCCCCCCAAAAAAACGTTTTTGGTTACATAATGTATGTGTGTGTACTATGTATATTTGTTATGTAAATATAAGTACACACAAATAATGTATATTTAAGAAAAATATGTTATATATATATACATATAAATTATATAAATATATACATGTAAATATTTTCAAAATATATACTGTGTGTGTATTATACATAATAAAAATACACAGTACACACACATATATTATGTAACCAAAAACGTTTATTTTGGATGCTATTAATCGCTATTAATCGTTTGACATCACTAGTTAAAACAGATTGTCACTTGTGTTTTGTCATATTTTTATATTTGTTATATTCAATACTTTTTGTTAAGAAAAACAAATGGATCCGCATGTTTGTATATTACCATTTAGAGCAATTTATTAATTTTTACTGAAAAGCCATAAGCCAATAGAGCAACTTATATATTGCATATTGTTTTTATTGTACAATATATTTCAAAAAACGTATTCTCAGATCAATGTCAATAAACAGCAAGGTTCCCATTGTGACAACTAAAAACTATAGGCTTACTCCATATCTGCTATTGGGAATGTTGTCACGAGGTCGACCCATTTTTTTAATGATGCAAATGTTCAAAATATTTTTGTAGTCAATGCCTTAAACTATGGAACTGCCTGTAAAGGTTTAATACATATATAATTAGAACATTCTCATCATTTGTTGTCAATGTCTTTTTCCCGTCACTGTATTCCGTTCACCTGCGCACGTCACACCGTCATTAATATTTTCACGTCCTTTTATTCTTCAATGGTTTCTCGAGGCAGTTTGATGTAACTTTCATCCTGAGAGAGAGAGCGAGAGAGAGAGCGAGAGAGAGAGAGATTCACTTTGCTGAATTTTGGTGGCAGCGCGCGCTCAATTGGGTCACGAAGGACCGAACAAACTCCGCGCGAGCGACCTGTGCGATGCTCTCTCGCGCTCTATAAAGTCCTTCACTCAGCGTTCACCGCAGAGATTCCCACCTGCCCAACGACACGTTTAAATATTCCGATTTTTTTTTTAAAGATACCTGACTCAACTCAGGGGGTCAAAATGAGCTCCTCGCTTCCAAAATTTCATCCTGAGAGAGAGAGCGAGAGAGAGAGCGAGAGAGAGAGAGATTCACTTTGCTGAATTTTGGTGGCAGCGCGCGCTAAATTGGGTCACGAGGGACCGAACAAACTCCGCGCGAGCGACCTGTGCGATGGTCTCTCACGCTCTATAAAGTCCTTCACTCAGCGTTCACCGCAGAGATTCCCAGCTGCCCAACGACACGTTTAAATATTCCGATTTTTTTTTAAAGATACCTGACTCAACTGTGAATCTTCAAGAGTCTGTGGGGGGGTCAAAATGAGCTCCTCGCTTCCAAAAAGCGAATCCACCACATCCCTGATCAAAACCAACCGGAGAGTCCGCGCGGACCCCGCGAGCCACCGCAACGGGCACCGGCACACGGGAGGTGGCGGCGGCGGAGACTCGTGCTGGACCGAAGAGTGCGATGCCACCGCCAGGAGACCCCTGTGCCAATCAAAACACGTACGAAAAGCGGAGAAGGTCCAGAATCCCCGCGGTCAGGATGTATATTATCAGGAGGATGGACCTGAACACCGCAAACCGTCACGGCACCACCACACCACTGACCCTCCGGTCCAACTCCACGGGAATCCCAGCACCAGCCGAACGACTTCATCCCTCTCCAAGCGCTCGGAGGAAGCCGCGCTGTTCTTTGAAACGAAGGACGAGCGTCAAAGCCTCACCTCCAGTCCACCTCCAGCGCTTCAGCCCAGTAGCACCCGAGCCCCCGGGAGAGCGAGCGCATACAGCGGGGCGCTTGATGCAGACCTCCATCCCATAGTCAAATCAGTCTTTGGACAGGTAGGGTGACTACTGTGCTATGCTACTAAGTCGTTTAGCTGATTCTTGTATCTGTGACTTGTACATTTTTGAAGTACACTAATGATGCAGTATACAGGATCTACTCAATGGCAACAGATCACAATCAGTAGACTACTTGATTGAGCGAGTTTCAGTCAGAACGTGAATAATTTAAAATGAGTTAGATGGTTTAAAATTGTTCTATATCTCATGTGGTACATAAGTACATAAAATGTAGAAATGTGTGTCAGATTTTCATAATTTTAATCACCTTTTGCCTTTTTAATAGTTCATGATAAATGGTGTGACAGTATTATTATTGTAAAAATAAAATAAAATAAATATTACAAAAATATTATTATTAAAACAATTAAATATATAAAATAAAAAT
>NW_015536501.1:687067-687903 GCF_001515605.1 Sinocyclocheilus anshuiensis | reverse complement strand
CCACTGTATATATATATATATATATATATATATATATATATGTGTGCGTGCGTTATCCTATCTGTGAAATCCAGGCTAAAGTCTCACTGTGTGTGTGTGTGTGTGTGTGTATATGAGGTCATAAAATTGTTAATTAAAAATAGTTTTAGCTATTTTGTTGTCACACTGCAGTAGGGTAACAATCAACTAATCAACATCGCAATAATTTTCTAAACATGACAACAACAGCAGTGTAAAAGAAATTGGCAAATTGTCAAACCATAATTATTACCCAGTCAACACGTGAGATCATGCGATGATCACAGTGACATCACATGATCCTCATACTGTGATCCTCACGGTGTGAGTAATAGGTGAAATCATTGTGAGTTCACACGATCCTCATACTGTGATCCTCACGGTGTGAGTAGTATATGAAAACATTGTGAGTTCAAACGATCCTCATACTGTGACCCTCACAGTGTGAGTAATAGGGGAGCTCATTGTGAACTCAAACTATCCTCATACTGTGATCCTCACGGTGTGAGTAGTATATGAGCGTAACAATCAACTAATCAACTGGGTATCAACATAGCAATAATATTCTAAACATGACGAAGTAAAAATTAAATATATATAAAATAAAAAATATAAATATATAATTAAAAAAAATAATAATTAAAAAGTATATATATATATATATATGATGTGTGTGACCCTTGCTGTGAAAACCCAGCTAAAGTAATTTTTTTATGATTTACTGTTTTCTGCATAAAATCACCCTTCATAAGGTAAAGAACATTCTGTGAAAATGTAACCTTGATATCTTTAATATTGACTGAGTAAGACCATGTCAG
>NW_015536501.1:684227-686756 GCF_001515605.1 Sinocyclocheilus anshuiensis | reverse complement strand
CACAGTGAGTGTGCAGTGACCTCACATTGACCATAGTATGAGCACACAGTGAGTGCGCTGTGACCTCACACTGACCACAGTATGAGCACACAGTGAGTGTGCAGTGACCTCACATTGGGAGCATAGTATGAGCACACAGTGAGTGCGCTGTGTGGTTACACTTTTAGCTCACTGTGACACACACATTGTGACCACACCATGAGAATCGTGTGAGCTCATGGTGACATCATTGTGAGATCAAATTGTTGACTGGGTATTTATGCCTCAATGCATGCTGGGAAGACAGTGAATGGACTGAACCATAAAACCATTGGATTCACTCAATAATTTCTTTATTAAGAATTGTTCAGACAGAATGATTATACCCTTTGTAAAATAGTGTAGATATTATTCCAAACATGTTTATTATACAATTATTTATGTTACACAAATATGGCCACAAAATATATTATTATTGAAAATAATAAAGATAAATGAAACTCAACAGGTGGTCAGTGGAGAATTAAACAGAAATCCAGAAACCAGTTTAAAAGTCTGTAAAAGTCTTCTGCATTCCAGCTTTAGAATTTGGATTTGTCTTAGACATTTAGGGCTTTACAAAGACAAATCAAAATCACTTCAGATAAAAGTTTCCATTAAATGACTGATCATTAGTGAATGTTCTCGCTTTAATGCTGTCCAGCTAAATTATGGTTTATGACACTTAAGTGTGCACCACAGTGCCTCATAGAAAACGTTTTGAATGATGTGTAATTGGAGAGCATGTGTCTTTGGGGATATGATCTCTCTATGATCAGATAATGATGATAAAACTGAATTATGCATGATGATTTGAAGATTAAAGTGAAACAGAAGTCTCAAAGATGTGCCAGGTTGAGGCCAGAGTTCACAGACAAAACAAAGCCTGCTGAGGAGTCAAATGCTTGATCTGACCCTATGCTGTCACATCTGAAGCCACAGCAATGTTAAATGACTGATGGATAACTGATATGTATATTATATAGTGAACTGAGAGGAGCTGCTTGTAACCGCATACGTGGTGTAATCTGAGCATCATTTTTGAATCTCTGGTTATTCAGCTGTTAACATATGAAATTATTTAAATATGAAATTATCTTTTGAGGCTCTACTGAAATTTTCAGCTTTATGATTTTGTCCATATACACTCTCATACAGTGCAATATAAGGGAAAAAACAGTGCATTGGACCGTATTTCTACATTGTGTGTTACACCTTTATCACCTACAACATGTTCATGCACCAGCACCATCATTCTCTTCTTCACTGTAATTTGATGCCACTTTCTCTTGCTGCTTTCTTTCTCTGAAGGACAAGAACTAACCATCCTGCTAATGTGCCACAGAAATAACACCTCCAAATTCAGGTTAAAGCTTCAACGGGTCAAAGACACAGAAAGGCACACATTTATCTAGCTATCTAAATGAGGACATACCATAGACAAACTCTTTTTATATAAAGTTAATTATATTTACAACAAACAAAAACTAACCCAAGCCTTAACCCTACACCTAAAAGAAGACCTTTAGCATTTTTACAAATGCAAATAAACAAATTAACACGGCAACTTTTTTGTCTTTGTAGTTTGTACTTCATACAGAACCACTAATGGGACATAGTGATGGTAAAACAAATTAGATGGGAGAAAAAAATAGTATTTCAATGCTATTGTGTTCTCTCGCTAACATTTTGTGTTCTCTGAAGAAACTTCGCATTTGCTCACAAATCATTGGTCTCTCGCAAAATTTGTGCTTCCCCCAAAACATTTGCATTCTCTCGTAAAATTGCAAAAACTTTGCATTTACTCACAAAAAGTTTTGTGTTGGAAATAACATATGTCTCAGTGCAAGATAATTTATACATACAGCTGTATAAATCTCAATTTAAAAAAATGTACCCTTATTACTGGTTTTGTGGTCCAGGGTCACATATACAGTATTAGTGAGGATGCAATGATTTTGAGATTTACTAAAAGAGATTTACTAAACCAGTACCTTAAACCCAACCCTCAAACCTGTTGGCATTATTTAAAGCAAACATGACTTGACCCATTTATTAGCATTAAAAATTCAAGACAAATAGCCAACAGCACAAATAGCAACACTTCAAATGTCGATTTTCAACGTTTCACTATTTCTGTGAGCACATTTAGAAAATATTATAGCCCAAGCTGAACACATAAAAATAATCTCTTCATCACTCTGTGCCTGAGCTGGAATAAATCAAACCATGAATTAAATGAAAGTGAATTTGTTTAATATGTGAAGAGAAGGGCACTTATCTGAAAAAGCATATATAAAGAGCTGAAAGGGTGTGTTTAACTGCCTTATTTCTGAAGCCCATTCAGCAGTGCATCATTATAATCAGCATCATTATAAATGTAATACAGGTAACAGAAATCACATTGTTACCACAAAGCCTTTTTTGAGACCTACACCTGATAACGTCACAAGACGCCTATTCTGTCACTACAGTGGGTACGGAAAGTATTCAGACCCCCTTCAATTTTTC
>NW_015536501.1:651732-682687 GCF_001515605.1 Sinocyclocheilus anshuiensis | reverse complement strand
GGCTGCAATATAACAAAGAGTGAAAAATTGAAGGGGGTCTGAATACTTTCCGTACCCACTGTATATCGAAGTCTTTTCGTACAGTCAGAAACTCAAGATTCAGTATTGCCAGGAACCAGGTTGAGTCGGTCCCAGTTTTGACACTTTTGCTCAGTTTCAAGCGCCTCCCAGGCATCATTAGTCTTTGGCTTGTAAATGTCATGCAGTCATTTTGTCACAACTCCTCAATGTAAGACTTGTGCAAAAGTTAAAAGCATGCACATTTCTTGAAGGAACATTCAGCCGTGACTGACGTGACACGCGATTGCGATGTCGTACAACATGCTCGCACACGCATAAGCTCGGCTCGCATCCAGAAAAGCCCTGCATCTTAATGCGAATGGAAACGCTGCTGTATTTATAGTGCCGCCGTGTCTATTTTTTCCTCGTAGTGGATTGATATTCCTCAAATGCAGTTTCATATTTCCTTATGTAACATCAAGGCCTGCATACAATCCCTACAGAAATCATTCTCCGCCAGCAGGCGCTAAATATAGCAGCTCAAGACCTGATTAGAGAGGAGAGGGGAAAGCTGTCTTTTGTGCTGGAGTGAAAAAATTCAAATCCATTAGCTGCCTGAAACGTGGCGTTTGAAACCGTGAAACTGAAGAGCGGATTCGAGCGTCGCTCATCACCCTGTCGAGACTGATCTAATGTACATGACAGAACATATAGCCACTTCTGTTTGCACATTAGTTTGAAAATGATCATCAGTGTTTAACTGATTGATAAGTGTGATTTTAATTTTATAATCAATCAGTGCTTTAAATATACAAGCATGTGTGTTATACATAGTCTTAAAAGAAGGTTTAAGGTTTAGTTTAGATATCTTCTTAAAGAACACGTTAGATGCTGAAATGGGGAATGAATAAAGGAATTAGGGCTAAAGAAATGCAATGAATTACCTTAAAATCTAAATTAAAATGTTTTAATCTCTTTCATCGACCAGAAAGGAAGTTTTATTTCTTAAAGTGTACATTCTTAATGAAACCCAAAATGAGCTTATTTAGCACCCTAAAATGGTTCTGCTATTGCCACAAACTATAATCTGAACCACTTACAAAACAATACATTTACAGAAATAAAAAAAAGCTTTTATTTAGAAATGCACACATTTCTTTAGCTTTCAAACTTTACACAAACTTCACACATGCACACATTTCTTCAGAACAAATTTCAGCTTTATATACTTTCACAAAAACATGCTAAAAGGGTAAAAAAAAATGTAATTTTGTTCTATTTAGAACAACTTTTTTTTTTTTTTATTAAATAATTATAAGAAATTTCAGGAAAAAAAGAAACAGTGGATCCTAAAATAGGAACTTTTATTATGGAATAAACAAAGAATAAGTTTAAAACAAACCCACCCCATTAAAGGTACTACACTTCTGCAAGAGGGTAAGAACAAATAGCACCAATCCATAATGCTTTGCAACATAAGCAGCCAATCAGAAATATTTACACAGTTGCACTGGGATGCTTAAAAAAATACATAAAAAAACATATAAATGTCAGTGCAACTCAGAAATGTGGAGAAAAAATAAAATTCAATGGGGTAAATCAGGAAATGTGATCAGGAAAAAAGCGCATGCACAGTTCCCAGTTGCTGCATTCAGAACAGAGAAAGTCATAATGTCACTGGAGCTGCCATGAGTATTACTGCCATTTTTCCTTTGATGACATACCTAAAAAGAAAGCTGACTTTTATATCATATGAGTTTTTTTTTATTAGTATTAGTATTAGTATTAGTAGTAGTAAACATTCAGTCCACTGACCAGCTCACAGGACATGAGACATAAATAAATATATGATATATATGGCATGAAACACAAAAACATCACGACATTGCACATATGCCCACGGTATTTTTGAATCCAATTAAGACAATGCTTCATTCTTTCCTGTTGATCTGATTATTTCAGGTCTACACCACTCTTTCCAAATCGATCAAAACTTCTTAAAGGTCCCCCGAAATGCTTAGAAACAGGCAGCATTACTCTATGTGTTGACATCATTTTAACTGAAACAGGAAGACAGGGCGGGACATATCAAGCAGCCCCGCCCCTTTTTAAAATAGCCAATAGCGTTCGTTTATATCACAGCTTGGGCTAGAGCTGTTCAGAGCCGTTGAGCTCCGTAAAGCCACATTTGACAGGGTATGCCAGCCACAATCTCATCCATATTGCTATAAAATATAGCATTCTGTGTAGAATTCAAATAGCTCCTATACATTTTGTGGTCTGCGCCGACTCGCGCATGTGATCCGCTCCGTGCTATCGTGTCTCTGGACCGGAGCAGAGTGTGTGTGCGGTGCGGTTGTCAGCGTGACACAGAGCGAAACCAGACTTCTTTTTTTCCTCAATGGAAAGCATATTTACACTGTTTGAATCGTTCCCTGTCCCCTATATAGTCCCCTACGTGCCATTCACTGTACAGAATACTAATTCTGTGGACAAGTAACCGATTCATCCGCGGCTTCAGCGTCTATTTTATAGTGTAGGGGGCGGGAGTTTCGGATTCTGGAGAGCATTTGATTGGACAGAAAGTTTGATGAGAAGCTGAAGTACGATGTGACGTTAAAAAAATTGTTGAGCCGTTTTGGCGGAAGTGACGAACTGCAAGCTTTGAATGCTTATATCTTCTAAATGCGAATTTTGTCACTGTTTTGGAGCACACTGCCTTATAGATAACCTTAAGACTAACATATTGATACTAACACCCAAAAAAACTTTAATTTTGATTTCATGGGGACTTTAAGATTGAAGTGTTTACATACAGTCGATGGTGTTTACATGAAGACTTCACTCTAAAAAATGCTGGGTTAAATACAACCCAGCGCTGGGTAAAATATGGACAAACCCAGCGATTGGGTTACTACACAGAAGGTTGGGTTAAACAATCGCTGGGTTTGTCCATATTTTACCCAGCTCTGGGTTGTATTTAACCCAGCATTTTTTAGAGTGTTGTTAGTCCAATTGAGCCATCAATCCAAACTAATTATTTGGATGCATGCAAAACTGAATTCCTTTAAACAATTTACTGAATTAGCATCATCTTTTTTTTTTAGAGTAGATGTTTTAAACTACAAGCATATCATTCCACAACATCTCCATCTGGTCAGTTTCCTTGACGGATTCTTTTCAGCGGCTGTGTGTCGCAAAAGTCTTGTGCTTTGCTCACAATCTTCTTCTTACTCTCTCTCGTTCTCTTGAGGCAGAAGAGATTAATATCCTAACGCTGGCATCACTTGGCCTGACTTACGTTCACTAACAACGAATTATGCCACTAACCCGCTTTTGGAGATGTGCTGTGTGCATCAAAAGCACAATTCTGTGCATCATTGTTTTCACGGTGAGATTTCAGATCAATGCCTTTGCTCTGCCAGCAGGGGCTGCCCGTCTCAGGCTCTCTGGCTCTCTGGCTCTGGCAGAGTCAGAGACACACAGCTACTTCTTCTGTCAAAATGACATTCTGTCACTCTTTGTCAAGTCTCTCGCATCCTTCCTCCATGCTAGTGCCAAACTGGGATGGATGCAGGAGATGGAGGTGCAAGGAGGAAGGAAAAGGGGAAGCGTGAGAGACCTTTATGTATTATGTAAAAACTATACAAGGCTCAGTGTTCAGAATCAGGTGATGCAGAACCACTTTAGCTCTGCCTCTCACTCACTTGGCTCCATTTGTGCTCATTCTTTGGGCTTTTTCCGGAGCATTCAGTCGCTCCCGCCCTCCCTCTCCAGCCCACTTGGATCACACCGACCTTGCAAGGGGTCTGAGGAGGGGAGAGATAGAGAACAAGAGGGAGGGCGGATGGCAAACGGAGGGACAGTTGAAAAAACCGGGCTTAAATAGATGAGCAAAAAGAGGATATGTGAATTACAGGCTGTGTCATAAATTCCACGTAATTTCTGTCTTCCATACAATTTCGAAGTCCTGTGCTATTTATAGAAGCCAATGTGTGTGTTTTTTTATTCGCCCATGGATTGCAGGGGAGGAAATGCAGAATTTCTAAGCCTTTCTCAGTCTGCGTAATGGAGAGAGAGAGAGAGAGAGAGAGAGAGAGAGAATAGACCTTGAAATTCCATCCTCGGCACATCCCAGAGGAACATGTTATTGCTTTGAGCTTGATCTTTCATAGCTCAAGAGACTTTATCGAGTTCTCACTTGTGTTTCATTCCTCAGGAGAAATAAAAAAGGTGATTCTCACAATATACAGGTCACATTTCACTCCAAAAATAGGAAGAAAGAAAATTGTATATATAAAATATAATAAAAAATATTATACATTTTTTTAAAATAACATTAATTATAGAATAAAAAACAAAATATAAAGTATAGAATTCATTTTTTTAAATAGAAGTATGAAGTATGCACATTTTGCTTAACATTTTATTTACTTTTGATTAGGGATGGGCGATATGGGCTTTAAAATATATCACGGTATTTATGGTATTTATTGCGATAACGATATCAATGACAATAAATCGTATTTCTTTAGAGAAAAGTATTATCTTTCCTATTTTTACCCAAAATAGGGTGTTGTGAGCATTGAGTACACACGTAATGTAAAGACTGTTTAATTCATACTGGAAGCCGGAGGGCGCTCTTGCACAGAAACTCCACATAGCCATAGCAGAAGTAATACTACTGACAATGCTCCAGGAGTTATCGCTGAATAAACGGAGACAGAGACATTTTAACTGATGAAACTTGAGGAAAATACTTCAAAGATTTCTTATCCTGTTGCGCCCTCTATAGGACCAGCGACTAGTCGACGTCAAGCTTAAAGCGTCATGGCAGAGCATTGAAGTCGACTAGTCGATTAGTCGGTGCAACCCCTAGTATGTGCTACTGTAGTACATTTATTCAGACCGATTTTTTGTGCACTGTACAGCCCTAACCAAACCAGTTACAGATTGTAAAAGGAGCTCGAGCTCCTCATTTAGCGATATAGGCTACTCCTCCTCAATTTCTCAATTTCATATGTTGACACATATTGCAAGATTCACTCCAAAATAGACACAAATTACGCAATTGTCGACATCTAGTATGAGTATACAGCATATGCAAACATTATGTGGATAGCAGCTTATTCAGATCATTTGAACTTGCAAAAATTCATATTGAAATAACATTGTTAGATGTCTTCTGAAACTCCAGAATTGGCATGTGGGAATTTTATAGTGTTTTTGTCATACCTTTTTCATTTTTGTCCCTATTCACTGGTATTGCATGGAAAAGAGCAAAGACATTTAGCTAAATTTCTTCTTTGGTCTTCTATGAGTTTGGAAAGAGCAAATGGTGACAGAATTTTCACTTAACCAAAAGGCTCCATTTGCTCTCCATTTGTGTGAAATTCTTGCAATATTAAAGAGATTCCATTTGAGATTTGTCATTCATACGGCATGTGTTCAGGTGCTTTTGAACAAGCATTCATTAAAAATGTACTAAGAGCATCTATGTGTTTAGCACAAGTCTTCATAACAACAAAACAAAGCGGCCCCCGAGGCGAGCGCTTGACACTCGGGTACGGCAGGTGAGTGCGAAGGGTCGAGCGCAGAGGAAGACGGAGTGAAACCAGAGCTAATGATAACAACACTTCTGAAGAGCTGTTACATTTTTGATGCTCTTAGAAGAACGTGAATGAATATTTCAAGAGAAATGTCTAATTCTGAGTGTAAATCCAGCTCCCCTTTGAGAAACCGACATGAAATGTGTATTAAAGCGAATAACCTATTCAATACTTCCCAACAGATCAGTGCACACATTTTCTTAAGATACTGTAATAATGTCACTTTCATTCTATATTTTTTAAGCTTATCTTTTCTTGTAAATGTTCCCAAGGTCAGGCATGTTTCTTTGATCTTTGATCTTGGAGGACGGCTCCTGTCAAAGCGTGTGTGTGATTTTGTAAGACGAAGCAGGAAGCACAAATGCCGTCAGCGCGCTCGAGATGAACATGAATCTCTGCTCGTCTTCCTGTCTCTCTGGCTGCCTGTCGCTGTGTCCAACAGGATTATCCATGACCTCACATCTTCGTTAAAACGAAGAAGTACTTATTAACATTGCTGTCAGAATGATCCGTTTTGTGCGTGTGTGGCTCAAACACTCGAGTTCCTGGAGCTCAAATGCAGAAGCGTGACGCCAGCAACTTCAAGGTCATGGGGTTTGTTTCTCTTACTGATCTGCTAAATGAAAGAAGAGAGAGTACATGTCATTCAACAACATAGTGCATTTAACATTTATTCACTGAACAGACAAGTTTAGCTGAAGAAACAAATGACAAACAAGTAATTAATCATAGGAAGTCGACAAGATTGCAGTATATTCCACTTTACATTAAAGGGGTCATATGATGCGATTTCAATTTTTCCTTTCTCTTTGGAGTGTTACAAGCTCTTGGTGCATAAAGAAGATCTGTAAAGTTGCAAAGACTAAAGTCTCAAATCCAAAGAGATATTCTTTATAAAAGTTAAGAGTCAGCCACGCCTACCTAAAACGGCTCGTTCTAACACGCCCCCACATGTCTACGTCACTATCTGGGAAGATTTGCATAACGCCGCCCAAATGTTCACGCAAAGAAAGAAGGCGTAACTTTTATTCTCGCTGTAGTATTGTTGTTGCTGCCGCCGCCATGTCATGAAGGCGCTGTGTGATTCGTTGTGAAAGCGAAACTACTTTGTTTGGTCTTCCAAAAGAGGACGATATCGCTTCATCATGCCTGGAGCTGATCCGTGCTGGTCGCTGAGGAAATACTTCAACTTCGCGCTGTGGATCGGCTTTCACCGTGGACGAAGCGGAGTCCAGCCCGGGGTCGTCACATGTGGTTACCGCAGGCATCACAATACGGTAAGGGACGTAACGTTTCCATCACACGTTTGAGGAATTCGGCCAATCACAATGCACTGGATAGCTGGCCAATCAGAGCACACCTCGCTTTTTCAGACCGATGAGCTTTGTAAAAATCGACGCGTTTCAGAAAGACGGGGCATAGAGGAGAAACAATAATGTACAGTATGTGGAAAATAATGTGTTTTTTGAACCTTAAACCGCATAAACACATTTCATTACACCAAATACACCAAATAATGTTCTTTTTAGCAGCATCATATGACCCCTTTAAGTATTCTGGAAATGTATCAAAATTAATAGTTTAAATGAGAAAGAATATCTGCCAATGGGGTAAGACAACTAATCTTGTTTTCTTACCCTAAATATATGTTTTATTATATTTGTACTGGAAAACTAGAGAAAAAAAGTAATTTTTGCAGCGGCTAAAATATGTTTATCTGAGACATCACACCTGTTTCTGCATTAGCCAATCAGAAAACATCATAGCACTTTTCTTCCTGTCAATAATTTTACGGCTATGTACTGACTGAAATACTAGAATACTGCACAGTACTGTATGTATTGTGTACTGCCTACTACTTTTTAAAAATATGGTAAAACATTTGTTGTAAAAATAGTATCTGAAACAGCATGTATATGCAACAATAAACAAGCTAAACATTAGTATGTTACACACTGTTGGCACATGATCTTGATCTTGCAAAATTAATACCATAATTCTGTATTTTTAGATCAGTTTTGTGTAAAATATAATACATTTCGATCAACCAAATAAATAATCATATTAAAGATGTTAAAATCACGGTTGATAGTATTTCATATATACAAATAAAAATATACAAATAAGAAGTTATTTCCAAATATTAATAATAACTATAGAAGTGTGTAAATAATACCATATAGCACTAGATACAGCATCTTAATACTCTTTGAGGTGTTTTTATTCAGTTTAAATTACCGCAGGTGTGGATTTTATGCAGATGTGACTAATAAAATGTAGTTATAATGACATTAAACATCATAACAATTGTTTTATCACAGCATTTAGGGGGCAAGTCGATTGTATCAGATTGGCACACTGTGATTCTGTCTATTGTATGTTTAATGCATGCAAAGCAGCTCTGCAAAAAATAAAAATAAAAACAATATTTTGTGTGATTGGCTGAAACAGATGATGTCACTGAAATGTACACGTACAGTAACACCAGCTAAACAGGTTGTGATGAACCCACAGCACTAAATCAGAACTGTTTATGTAACCTCGACACACTCCTGTAAGCACTACAGTAGTGGAAAGATAACTTAAATCGCCATGTGCGGATGATTTATGCATACATGCACGCACAGTTATGCGATTACGGTCTGAGCATGTATGGATATATGCGTGTGTGTGTGCATGTGTGCGAGTGTGTTTCTGTGCTGCTGGTGCGTGTGCTCTTGCTGAGTTGACGTTATGGCTCTGATTTCTGATTTCTGAAGTTCACACACAGCAAAATCCCCAGAGTTAAATCAACTCTGCTCAGAGTACATATTGTCCCAATCTACAGAGTGTTAAAGTAACACTGAAGCAGAGTTAAAGTTAATGGGAAAATGAAGCAATTAATTAATTGATGAGTGAGCATTATTAAAGAAAACCCGCTCTTAACAATGTTGAAGATGAACAACTACTACTCAGACTTTTAGACATGAAAATGTATCACATAATCCTCAACAGTGGCAACTCTGCTTCAGTGTTACTTTAACACTCTGTAGATTGGGACAATATGTACTCTGAACAGAGTTGATTTAACTCTGGGGATTTTGCTGTGCAATGAGCCTCCGGTGAAGAGGCTGGCTTCAGCTAGATGAATCGTCCTCACCGACAGAGAGAGAGAGAGATCAGCCATACATGAGTAAACCCAATAGAACGGCTGAGAATTAATCAGGGAGGTCAAATGTGCTTACAACGGAGATATTGATGATGCAGAGGAAAATGGATGTCTTCAGAGGTTGCTTTTTCATAGCTCAGGAGTTCTCATCGAACTGGTGCTTCTCATAAAAATCCCTTAGAGAAATTAGATTGTAAACAAATATTGACATACAGAGCTATAAAATGAATGAGAATTGAATTACATAAATAATCTAGTCTGCAGGGCGGTTGAAGATAATTTTTTTATGCATTTACTTGATATGTTCACTAACTCAACTCAACTTTGTTTATATAGCACCAATAAAAACAACGATTGTTGACCAAGGTGCTGTACAAGCAATCAAATATCAACAACATTAACACTCAGAACAACATAAATTACAGCACAGATGTAATGTGGTGTTTGGGTTTTGTTTTATGTTCATGTTTTCATGTCTTTTATTTTGGAGTTTAGTCATGGTCCTTGTTCTGTCATGTGATTCCCTTGTCTGTGTGTTATGTTCTGATTGGTTCTTTGGTTCATGTGTCATGTTCTGATTGGTTGTTTTAGTCATGTGTCTTGTGCTTATTGGTTATGGTCTTGTCATGTGGTTCTCAGTTCTGTTTGTCTATTGGTTGGGTTGTGTCATGTGACCCTTCTTGTTTGGTACAAATAGCCCTCATGTTCCCATTGTTCTTGGTCATGTATTGATGTTGTAATCTGCTGTCGGTGAGTTAAGTCTGTTCATGCCTTGTCAAGTCTGTTCAAGTCAAGTCTTCGTTTATTGTTTGGATCACTTGTAAATAAAACTGCACATGGGTTCTCACTACGCTCGCCTTCAGTGGACTGAATCATTACAACAGAACAGAGCTAACACCGCACAATTAACTACAGTTAAAAGCCAGAGAAAAAAAGATGGGTTTTGAGTTTGGCTGTAAACTCATTCAGTGTAGAGGCAGTTCTAATAGAAACCAGTGGGCTGTTCCAGAGTTTCGGAGCAGCAACAGCAAAGGCTCGGTCGCCTCTTGATTTCAATTTAGCCCGAGGAACGTTTAATAGACTCTGGTTGGAAGACCTAAGAGACCTTCCAGGATTGTGAGCAGATAATAAATCAGACCGATATACAGGAGTTAACCCATTCAGATAGTCAAGTCTGTTCATGCCTCGTCAAGTCTGTTCAAGTCAAGTCTAGTCAAGTCTTTGTTTATTGTTTGGATCACTTGTAAATAAAACTGCACATGGGTTCTCACTACGCTCGCCTTCAGTGGACTGAATCATTACAACAGAACAGAGCTAACACCGCACAATTAACTACAGTTAAAAGCCAGAGAAAAAAAGATGGGTTTTGAGTTTGGCTGTAAACTCATTCAGTGTAGAGGCAGTTCTAATAGAAACCAGTGGGCTGTTCCAGAGTTTCGGAGCAGCAACAGCAAAGGCTCGGTCGCCTCTTGATTTCAATTTAGCCCGAGGAACGTTTAATAGACTCTGGTTGGAAGACCTAAGAGACCTTCCAGGATTGTGAGCAGATAATAAATCAGACCGATATACAGGAGTTAACCCATTCAGAGCTTTAAAAACCAGCAGCAGGACTTTAAAATCAATTCTATAACGCATTGGGAGCCAATGCAAAGATATTAATACACCAGTAAGGAGCCTAGCAGCAGCATTTTGTACCATTTGAAGTCAATTAAGAGATGCTTGATTAATACCCATGTAAAGGGAATTACAGAAATCGAGCCTCGTTGAAATAAAAGCATGAATGACCCTTTCAAAGTCCTTAAAAGAAAGAAATGGTTTCACTTTAGCTAAGACTCTGAGATGGAAAAAAAGCTGGTTTTGACTACTGTACTAATCTGTTTGTCAAATTTGAGAGCACTATCAAAATAGACCCCCAAATTCTTCACTACTGGTTTCACACAGGAAGACAAATGGCCAAGATTTAAGCCAGGGGAGTTAGCAACTTCTGATGATTCGAAAACTATAATCTCAGTTTTGCCTTCATTGATGTGAAGAAAAATTTAGGGACATCCAGGCCTTAACATCAGCTAGACACTAACAATCACTTGTATCTTACTCCCTAACCACCCAGCATACAGCTTAACCAGTTGCTAAATACATCTAAATATTAGTGCATGTTATAAAAATTTTAGTTATTTTGAGTGCGAACATTAGGTTTGTTATAGGTTGCACCCTATTCACAAAACACAATTAATGTGCTATTATAGCCTGCAGAAAGGGGGCAGTAGTGATCCCAGCCTTGGTGATTCATCAAATAATGATCCCATGATGGATAGGAGCATATAAGATTAATTTATAAAATATATAAGATTATTTTTATAATAATTTATACAAGTTACAATAAGGCAATATAAAAAAAGGAATACAAAGAACTGAAGACTGTAAAAAATAAAATAAAAATAAGATTTACATAAAGTAACAAACAAAAACAACATAATACCATACAAATGCCAGAATCTTTAAATAAATTAAATTTAAATAAACTTAAATAAAATAAAATAAATTAAAAATAACACTCTCCTTCACTTTTCATTTAGTAAAACTAAAAAATGTACAATGGGTTAACAAATGCACTTACATGTATAATTTTTTCTTTAAAAAAAATAAATAAATAAAAACTGCATATGTACATCTTCAAGTAGTACACCAAATGTTATGTCATAAACTCAAATGCCAAATTAACTGAATTTTTAAGCCAATCATATGTTAGACCAAAAGCCACTGCTAAGACGAGCATTAGAACCAGGCATATATCCATATTTTAAAGAGCCAAATCACCTGCTTGTGTTTCAATAGTGGGTGTGTTTGTGCTCTCACCTGATTTGCATAAATAATTTGCTACTATGCTAAAACAATGGATGTATCTTATCCAAATAAACATCACTATAATTTTTATTGAAATCCCCTCTCGGTGTTTGATCAGGGATGCACATTTTGGCCAATAACCGATAACTGGTTTAATTTTTGAAGCTGATAATGATATATTGGCTAATATTAGATATCAGTCTAGATTTCTAGAGGATGATGCTTCAAATGTCATCAAACATTCCCAGTGGAAAACTATTGGGACAAAAAAAAAAATTATGCATGCTAGCTTTCTTATAGGCTATTTATAATCTTGGCGTTTTGGCCAAAAGTCTCCATTTGCTTTCTATTTCATATCACTGCTGTCTAGGAAATACATTCAAGATGTTAAAGAGATAGTTAAAAAAAGACAATTCTGTCATCATACATACTGTAAACTGTGTGACTTCCTTTCTTCTGTGGAAAATAAAAAGATATTTGGAAGAATGCTGGAAACCCAACAGTTTTGGTGACCATTGACTTCCACTGCATGGTCAAAAAACACTAAGACATTTCTGAAAATAACGTCTATGTTCCACAGAAAAAAGCTCATACAGACTGACATAGAGGAGAATAAATAATGCCAAAATAAATACCGTATTGGCCCGAATATAAGACGACCCTGATTATAAGACAACCCCCTTTTATTTGGCACCACCTATTGTTGTGGGTGTATTATTGACATGTCAAAGTATATAAGACGACTGCGTTTTTTCAGATGTATTTCCAAGAAAAAAACATCGTCTTATATTCGGGTCAATACGGTACATTTTTGAGTGAACTATCCCTTTCCAGAACTAATTTTTTTTTGTTTCTTATAAATATAATGAGATGTGTAAAACAGACAGAGCGAGGTGAGAGCGGAAACAGGAAACGATTGGGCTCAGTGGGCGAGTGCCAGCTCAGCAGGTGAATTCTGGGAAGGGCTTCCTGTCCTCCCCTAATAACCTGCCGTGGCCTTCGAATGGTGTGCTGCGATTTGGCAGCCTTGGCGCATCCATGCCCGGTGCGGCCCAACCTCACCTTTTCACATGCGGCTTATGTGTTTCGCCGGCCGGTGTTTGATCTGAACACTGGACGGCACGACTACATGCCAAGTGTGTGTATTTTTAGCTCCATAGCCCCACATCCGCATGTGTGTAATCGACTGTGTTTGTACACGCACGCTCGCCAGTGTGTGTGTTTTTAGATTAGTGTCTTCAGCATCTTGCTCGGGGGAAGGTGATACGCTCGTCCGCGCGAGCCTCTTTGTCTGTTTTCGCCTTGTTTGGATGGACGGCTTTAAAACTGAGCAGCTGAGAGTGAGTGAGGGAGAGAGAGAAAGAGGGAGGGAAGTGAGTGAAAGAGAGAGTGGGGAAAACGAAGGGAGGGTGAAAGGGAGAGAGAGAGAGAGTGCAAGCAAGTGAACAAGCAATCTTGGGTTTTCTCTTCTGAGCAGCCCTTCACACTGAGACACATGTCTCCTTTTTCTGATCCCTCCATCCACTTCTTCACTCCTCCCATCCTGTCACCCTGACGCCCTGCATCGCCACCCCTGGATCATCTACATCCTTCCCGTAAAATCCATCTTTCCTAGAAGATAAGCCTGCAGACCTCATCTCACCATCCATAATCCATGCATGGAGACATGTGGATGCTCACACACGCGCACAAGCGGCCGCATTGACTCTCAAGCGCGTAAAATTAGCAGAAGGGACTTTACTATGGGAAACTGCGTTAAATCGCCGCTTAAGAATTTCTCCAAGAAGGTAAGATGCTCTGTCTGATAGCTGAGAGTGTGTGTGTGTGGCATACAGACTTGACCCAGACTTGGACTGTGTTGCATGGACTGTCAGAGAGTTTAATAGAGTTTAAATGGAGTTTAATAGCCATGCTCTGAATTTCTCTACACAACTGTATACAGTATCATCATGGTATTCTCAAAGAACACTCTGGACTGAGTGAACCTCATCAAATTGTTGAATTTAGAGTTTGTGCATGCTACTGTAGACAACTAGCTGTTGTATTTTGCTTGAAAACCTAATGAAACCAAGCAAAAACGTTAGTATAAACAGACTTGTCCTGCATCAGGATGTTTTGTGTTTGGTTGCTATCTTTGACCTTGGAAGTTGTGTACGTTAATACGTTTAATGATATCCTAGATCACACTGCTTTAATGTACTTGCATTTAATGAGAGTAAACCGTAAAGTTCTTGACAATGACGTTAGAAGTAGCTTCTGAAAGTTCTCCGAAGTTCTTCTCAATCATCTCTAGATGACTTGGGATGTATGCGCTCAAGGATTAGCGCTGGCACTTGCTAAGAGCTCCTCTCCCGGTGTGCCCAATGGCACAGGTTTCTTCGGAAGAATGTACGAGCTGGCACCTTACAGCCTTGGCAACAGATGGAGTGTGAAGGTCATGTGCAAATATAGTGTGGATGTTTGCAAAGACACATATGTGCATGCATCATGCTGCCATCACATTATAAAGGCTTTACCAATAGTAGCATAGAAGATTAGGCTCATGGCAAGATTCAGTATATGAGGCCAAATGAAACCGCTAGTGTGTGTCTGTAAGTGTATACCTCAATTTTACCCACCAGTCGGATGCTGATTACTTTAGCTGCATGTGGTAGGACAGGATAACAGGAATGGAAGAGAGGGGGAAAAGAAGATCTAATGCAAGAATATGATACTTTAATTCAATAAAATCAATTTGATGTCAACATAAAAACCTGTTTTACTTACGTAATCTGTATTTGCATGTAAAACAGGATATTCAGTTAGAAAAAAGTGGGACTTTGGTTATTTAGAAACTGATTGGATTGTGAAAAGTCAGATGGCTGGAGGGGAGGAGTTGAACAAATAAGGGATACGTGAAAGGAAAGTTGTTTCAGAGGCAGAGCAAGTTTTTATATTTTGATGAAAGATTCAAATTGCTGCATCCCAATTTGCCCTATATATACTATGTATTCACACTTTGTGAAAGAGAAGTGTGTAGCAGAAGAGAGGCAAGTATATTTTCTTTATCTATATTTATTATATATATTTTCTTTTATTTCAGCTACATTTACTATTTTAATAATTTTAGTTAACAATAATATATTACTCAACAACTTGTAGAGAAAAGTATTGTAGAGAAAAGAAGTGGCACATTGATCTGCCAGTCGTGGATATTTTTGCATAATGATGAATTTATAAGTTAATGGCCAAACGTCTTTTCATCAGATTAGATGCTGTTTATTAATCACCCAAATTCCTTTATTTAAAGCTCTCTACTGTATGTCTCGCACATCCACCATGTTTGTAGTTTTTATAATTTTGTATTTGTGTTTGTAGTTCTGAACAGCATCCTTCTCCAAAGCGCAATGGGTTGTGGGCAATATTAGCCATTAGAGTGTGGGTGGATCTGCACTTCAAATTTTCAACGGAAATGGTAAAATATGCGGTACCTTTGGGATACTCATTCAATATACTACAATTTGGGGCAAACAGTGTCTGTTCAACAAGCTGACAGAAGTCGATCCATTTCTTTGTTGGAAGCTTTTAAATGACAGAGTATAATTGTTGTCATTATAAATATTCATTTTTTGAAAACTGTAATGTAGAAAGCGCTTATGGATTAAGACAGTGATATTTAAATTTCATATTTTGGGCTCATCTGTTTTTCTGCACATATTATGCTTTATTAGTAAGATGTGTGTACTGTCTCGGTGCATTAAGCATGTTCTTATATGAGAGGAAAATGCTTAACGTGTAAATAAACGTGTTGCGTTCACATTTTGAGCTTATATGCATATCTGCACATAGTATATGCTTTACAATTTTGTCTTTATCACTGTCTTGGTACATTAAGCCACTTTAAGCATTTAAGAAAGTCCCCTGTTCAAGTTCTGCTAATTCACAAGCCTAGTGAGAGTCATGCTCGCAAAGAAGGTAATGTTGACTATTAAACCAACAAAATCAAAACTTGAGTGAATTGAGTGAGAGTCAGTGGGTTTAATCAGTGACATTAACAGATTTACTATTCGGCGTCTTCTCCTTCCCTTGGAGTTTTTACACATAGAAAAGGCGAAAAAAACATATTGCATTTTCCAGTTTTCTCTCAGAACGATGATCTGAGTTACTATTGCAATTCTCGATGCAGCATGAATGACATACTGTACACTGGTGACATTTTTCACAATCACGACAAACAATCAAATACTGCCCTAAACTCAATAGCGGAAAGGCAGCGCTATCCTGCAAGTATGGCAGATAAACAAAGCAGTTTCCCAGAACTTCCATAGTATTTATGGATAGTATGCAAACTGGTACACAGCTAAATCTTTTTTATATATATTTTGGAAATATGTGAAAAACAGATTTCCAAAGATAATTATTGATTTCATTAGTTTTGATTTATTTCTTTATTTTTTTTAAGATCTATTTTTAGCATTTTTTGCCTTAATTTTGATAGGACAGTTAGTTGACAGGAAGATAAGTGAGAGAGGGTATGGGATCAGGAAACGATTTTTCAGAAGCTGCTTCTCGATAAGCTATCTGTTTGGTTGTTAGATAACATCTGTCTTCTCTTTCATTAACCCATGGGTCTGTGTTTAATTGGAGAGATGCTCTTTATGTGTTTGTGAGTTATATTCTGCGTGCTCTTCACCTTCTCTGCCTGTCTGCTAATTGGTCATTATAATGTGCTGGCTGACTGGTTTAATTCTTATCCTGATTAGCCCTCTGCTAAACATGAGCAGTTTTACGTTTTCAAAACATACTAGCCTTTTAGGTTATTTGAGGATCTACTCTAATATAATGATATTGGTTAACCCACATCTTCACCCTTCGATGATCAAAATGCCAAAGATTCATTTGTTAGAACAAGTCGAGAACCACTTGAATTTGCTTTTAAAGCTGTCTTAAGCGCAGCTTGATCATTTGTTTTCATGGCAGCAATCAAATGGCGTAGTATTGCAGCAGTGCGCCGCGAGTATGAAAGTGGATGAATTATTCAGTTTGAATGATATCAGATCTTAAAGGTTCTGTCAGTTGCTGAGAGGGAATAGAGAATAGAGGGCAAAGTATGGCTCGATGTGATTTACCCAAGTAGGACATGTTCCTGGCTCAACAGCCCTTGTTGGACTCAGAACAATCTTCCTGTCAAACAACCATTGCCCTAATGGTACATTTCATACAAACTCGGATGTGGGATATTGTGACCCGTTATCTCTGGCTTCCAAATATATAGCATGCGGCTGTCTGATGCTTGCTATTAGAACCATAAATATTAATTTACTGAATCTTTACACACTTTAAGGTAGGAACTTTGACTCATTGATGCATTTTATTTGTTTAAAAGTAAAAGTTTATTAGTAATTCTTTGGGTGCCACTATGTTCATGTCATACAAACTTAAAAAAATATGATTAAAATGCGAATATGAATGTTGTGGCCTAATTTAGGTTTTTCCACATTTTGTGCATGAAATCTAGCGATAAAGGTTTCAGAAAATTCTCATTTAGCAGGTTTATGAGGAGACAGCCTCGTGCGCCCAAACTACATTTCCCATCATCCTTCTTGGCAGCTCAAGAACGCTAATGGTGTATTCACCAGTTAGGAAGTCATAATTATGCCATCAGATGCGTTTATAAATCACTTTGGGTGGAGCAAGATGATCATCACCTTTTCTAGAAAAAAATACAAGAATTTTTAACTCTATTCTACTAAATGATGAATAAATAATTTTCTTTTGGTTTGTTTTTGCTTTATGTTTTTATTCAATTGATGAAGGTGCTGTAAATTGAATCTTTATATATTCTATCATAGTTGTACAGTACTATTGTATTTTGTACATGCAACTTAGCTAGTCTTATTGTAAATAAGAAAACAATAATTCCATTAATTTCAACAAATTCACCAGACACTGTATTTATTGCGTCCACCATATTGTCCTCACTGACACACCACCAATTCGGAAACTCAGGGCTTAAAGAAAGTAGAGTTTCTGTAATTATGACTTTGTGGTGGCGTTCATGTGCATTCAACTCATAAAAATGATCTTTCCGACATGATTTGAACGCACCATTAAAAAACATCAAACACTGATTACACACTACCGCTTCCTCTTTCTCCTTTATGTTACATCGGTGCTAAATAAACCTTCCTGTGTTAGTCAGGAAGTGAAAAGGAGAGAGAATGAAACATGAAACTGTCAAGAGAATCAATTTTATTCCAACTATAATCACTCATAAATAGGAACTTCCCAGAAGGAACTGAACGGAAGAATGCTGATCCAGAAACATTTTGTACTCGGGTAAATTACATTAAGCACAAAGTCTGAAGGTAGAGCTCAGCTTTGTTTTCTGTCTGATGCAGAAGCACGTAACAGAAACAACCAATCGATTGACCTGACAGCTGACTGAAATGACTGACTGACCCGTCCATCCAATGTGTCCGGCAGAAGACCGTGTAGTTTCTAATTGTGTCTTTACCCCACGTTCCTTCTTCACTTACTTGTTTGGAACTGCTGGGACATGACGCCGCATTCAGGACCGGAAGCGCAGCTACAAAGCAGTGCAGTCATGTGATGAAGGGGTGACATCTGGAGAGGCCCTCCTGGCCTTGGCTCAGAACTCAACATACATGCACAATGTACTCGGGCCTGCCTGCATCTTCCTCCGCAAGGGCTTCGCTGAGAGCCGGAAGGCTGTACGTAAGTCTGGACATGCACATCTACACACACATTAACGTAAAAACAAGTTCTCACTTATCTTGTAAGTGGAAATTTCAGAATTCAGAGCAACACAGTATAGGCACTGAACATTATATCATGCATGGGACAAAGTACAGTTATCATCACTAAATAAAGTCTTTTATTATCCTGAAAGAGTTTATTTTGCAGTATTTGACTGGCTGACTTTTCAAACAAAATAAATATACATTTTATTATTGATTTAAATTGAAATACATATAAAAATTGGTATGAAGTTTCTATATTTATAACAAAATATTACACGATATTACTACATTATTGTAGTACGATTCACTATTGCTTTTCTTGTGGTGTGACATTCTATGCTGTCTATTTGAAACAGTATTTTTTTGCAATTCTTGTATAATTCTTTATGCAAACAGGTTTTATGAGCTCACTGAGAGCTTACGTGTACTTAAATTGTAGATATTGTCCATATAAAATGGACTGGATATGAAATGGATAATAAAGGGAAAAAGTGTTTAAAATTATGACAAATAGGACTTTCAGCCTTTCCCTGCTGTTGAATCTTCAGCGGTGCAGCAAAAGAAATCATTATTACCTGAGCTGTGAATGTAATGCAATATCACATAGTCTGTACTGAATGTGATGAATATGTAATGGCAAGAAATCTCTCTCTATTGATTTGTCTTCACGGGATGCAGGTATAAACAAATATACAATACCTACAATTTGACCATTGTAGTACGATTTATAGATGAATGAAATAAATGGTTATTTTTAGTGAATCAAAAAAGCGTAGTCTGATTCACAAATGAGAGACTCTTATGAGCCGGTACTTTTTAATGAATCAAAAACATCTGATTCACAAATGCGCGTGACTGTTATGAGCTGGTTCTTTTTAGTCAATCAAAAACATACAGTGTGAAAATGCAGTTTGATTCCTGATCAAGTGACTATTATGAGCCCGTTCTTTTTAATGAATCAAAAAACATTTTGCGCAACCAGTGTAGTCTGATTCCCAAACAAGTGACTGTTATGAGCTGGTTGTTTTTAATTAATCAAAAACATTTAGCACAACCAATGTCGTCTGATTCACATTCGAGTGACTGTTATGAGCTGGTTCTTTTTAATGAATCAAAAACATATAGCACGACCAATGTAGTCTGATTCCTGAACAAGTGACTTTGATTAGCCTTTTTTTTTTATGAATCAAACACATATAGTGCGACCAATGTAGTCAATGTAGTCTGATTCCTGAACAAGTGACTCTTATTAGCTGGTTCTTTTTAATGAATCAAAAATATACATAGTGACCAGTGTACAGTAGTCTGTTTCACAAATTAGTTTTTCACAAATGAGTGACTGTTAGTCACTGTTAGTCAATCAAAAACATATATTGTGACCAATGTAGTCTGATTCTTGAATGAGTGAGTCTTATGAGACGGGTTTTTTTAGTGAACCAAAAATAGACAATGTGACCACTGTTTTTAACAAATCAAAAATACAGCACGACCAGTGTGATATTATATATATATATATATGTATATATATATATATGTATATTATATATATATATATATATATATACTGAAGCACTGATACATTTTAAAGGCTGTTCTTCTCAAATGCAGACATTTTGCAGACAGTCATAAAGAAGCAGTGCTACGTGCTGGGTTTATGTACGAACTGCAGGGATCTGCCTTTATTAGCCTCTGCAGGGGTCTTGGGTCAGGCTCACGTGATTGAGCTCTTCTGCAGGAGCTCAGAAAGTGTTTGGAGGTGAGCCCTGCATGCGCTCGTGTTCGAGGAGATGTGTGAGCAGGGAATGCTGGGATCAAAGAAACTTAACGGCTTGAGCTGATTATGAGAAATCAATCCTGAGTTTATATGTGCTGTTCCAAATGACTTAATCCAAATGGGAAGATCAAATTTAAAAAAACAGACATTAATTCCTTTAGAGGCAGGAGGAAAAAAAGCCTGAAAAGGTTGGGTGTATTAATTTACACGTGCCATTGTAAACCTAATGCTGTAATGAGTTTTTCTCTAGCAGGAAATAGTGCATAGAATTAAATGACTGTATTCTTCAGAGAAGGAGGACGCCAGCTGACTTGTGTCATTAATGGAACAAAACTGCACAAATTAGCATGGATTGTCGGTGATTACTTTGTTTATTTTGTTGCAGAACAGAGAGCTGAGACCAGAGGAACTGGATGGTAAGTTCTACCTCATTGCTAAAGTGTCACGGTTTCCACACAAATAAAAAGGGGTGACCTAGTATGAGAGCCTGTTCTAGTACACCCCCAAAACAAGATCAAGACCTTGTAAAAGAGCATAATAGGAGCCCTTTAAACAGCACAACTGTTTTCAACATTGACAGTCATCAGAAATGTTTCTTAAGCAGCAAATCAGCATATTTGAATGATTTCTGAAGGATAATGTGACTCTGAAGACCCTGCTAAAAAAATCCAGCATTGCTGATTGCTGGTTGCTGGATCCCAGCATGGGATGCTGGTTGCTGGTTTGTTTGTCCCCAGCACGGTAAGCTGGTGTGCTGGTGGACCAGCAACTATGTTTTGCATGCTGGGACCAGCTTGGGATGCTGGTGTGCTGGTGGACCAGCATTTGTTGTTTTTTGGGTGCTGGTATTATCCCAGAAAGACCGTAACAAAACTTGTGTATGTGTTAGATATCGCATTTCTTTTAAAATTGGATAGTGTTTGTAGTTAAAGACCAAGACAATTTTCCAAATAAATTTTTATAAATTATTTAATAAAGAAAAGCACATGTTGCTGCACTCTAAAAAATGCTGGGTTAAAAACAACCCAACTTGGGTTATTTGGCAACCCAGCGCTGGGTAAATATTGGACAGAAAGAACACATGCTGGGTTATTTTGACCCAGCTGGTTGAGTTAAATGTTTTTACCCACCATGCTGGGTTGTTTTATTTAAGTCATCTATTGTTTAAAAATTATTATATTGCTGGCTTAAAATGGACTGGAAATGAAAAAAAAAACACACAGAATTACTAGAGGCAACAGCAATTTAGAGGCAAAAGCAGAAACACAACAACTACAGCCACAAAGCCTTAGATGAAATCAATATCGCACCAGAGGATAATTAGACAACTGCAAAAACAGAATATTAGCATATTCACTTATTGCAAACCAGTTTGGCTTTATTTCTTTCATATGGTACACGCACAAAGATTACTAAAGTATGTTACCATTATGGTAATTAGTGTTCCCTTTAGTTGAGCACTTGGCCATTGACTTTGGTTAAATGAACTCTGTTTCAGCAATTGTTAAAAGTGCACGCTATCATTATTTTCAATATTTCATGGTCCTAACTGCACTGACATACCTTTTACTATGTGCACTTTTTGAAATAAGTGACTGACAGCTGGATTTGGACATATGTGACTTCCCAGATAAGTATGAAAATCTTTAAAAAAAACAACTTTCAGTTTTGAACTTTCATTATGAAGTTGTTATTAACTGTCCCATTGAAAGAGCTCTTCTCATAACCCCTGTTATCCAATGTACACAAGCTCTTTTTAACTGATTTTACCTGACAGCTGCCCTACTGACACTCAACCCTACAAAGCCCATGCTGGTGATCCAGCATCACCAGCTCCATTTTTCTTGAGAACAGCATGCTTGGATATGCTTGTCCACCAGCTAAACCAGCACTATACCAGCATAAACCAGTCTGGACCAGCATCAATCAGCCTGGACCAGCACTATAACAGCACTAACCAGCATAAACCAGCACTATACCAGCATAAACCAGCCTAAACTAGCACTATACCAGAACTAACCAGTCTAAACCAGCACTATACCAGCATAAACCAGCCTGGATCAGCACTATACCAGCACTAACCAGCAGCGTAAACTAGATTAAACCAGCCTGGACCAGCACTATACCAGCATAAACCAGCATGGACCAGCTTGGAATCCATGCTGGTTTATAATGGATTTTTCAGCAGGGGACTGGAGTAATGATGCTGAAAATTCAAATGTCTTATAAACCGAAGCCATTCATAGTAAACAGTGTTTCTGATATTAAACTAAACTGAACTAGAGTCTTCAGAATGCTCAAGTGTTTTAGGGTGTATTCACACCAGGAAAGTCCGCTAGTTCACTTGCTTTTGTCCGGACCAAATACAATGTTGATTTTTTTTCACTGGTGCGTTTTGCTTTCACACTGCCCTTTTTGTAAGTGAACCAGAAACTAAACAAAACCACACGTGTGCTTGAGGTTATCCATTCATTGGTTCATCCATTCAACCGTACCAGAGTTCATTTGGAAGCGGACCGAGACCACCTCTTCAGCTGGGTCTCGGTACGGTTGTTTGGTCCGCACCCGAGTGCCATTATTGTATTCACACCTGCCCAAAAGATCCGCACCAAAGGGGGAAACGAACTTGAGTTCGATTCAATCAAACCAAACAAGACAGGTGTGAATACACCCTTAATCACATATAATTTCTGACATTTCGATGTGTGCAAATTCTCACTCTGAAATTTCCCAGCACACTCCAATATAATGTGTCAATTGTTCCAATTTATTTTGAAGAGCTTTTATTTCATTGTGAATAGAAAAGGTTTGCAATGAAGTATTCAGTTACAAGTGTTTTGGTCATTCAGAGATTCATTGTTGTGCTTTGTAATTGTCTTCAAACTTGTTTTGAAAGCAGAGCACAATAGGGAAACATAATTGTACTATAAAATATTCTCTTTTCATGATCTCTAACTCGCTCTGTCCTCTTTTTTCCTGACCTGCTTTCTATCTTCACAGAGCTACGAGAAGCCTTCAAAGAATTTGATAAAGACAAAGACGGCTTCATTGGCTGCAAAGACCTGGGGAACTGCATGAGAACCATGGGATACATGCCCACTGAGATGGAGCTCATCGAACTGAGTCAGCAGATCAACATGAACTGTACGCAACAACAAATCAACATGTTTTGTTTAACATTTATTTAGAAATGTAGGTTATATATGGGCTCTGTGTGGTGCTGCCTACATACACATGTTCTTCTAATGCCGTAGAAGAACATAGAAGAAAACTTTACTAATCTAAAGAACCTTTTATGCAATGGAATGGTTCCATGGATGTTGAAGGTTCATCATGGAACCAAAGATGCCAATAAAGAATCTTTGTGGAAGTTCACTAACAGCATGTGTCTTCTGTCTTATAGTGGGAGGACATGTGGACTTTGAGGACTTTGTGGAGCTGATGGGCCCCAAACTTCTGGCTGAGACGGCAGATATGATCGGAGTAAAGGAATTGAGAGATGCTTTCAAAGAGGTGAGGTAGGCCTGCACAATTTGTGGAAAAAAGCAGATTGTGTTTTTTCTGATATATTTTTCCTGCAATGTAAAATGCCGTTTAAAAAATTAAATAGCATTTTCTTAAATTGCAATTTAAAAAATAAATAATAATAATAGTAATTATTATTATAAAAAATTATATATAGAATTATTAATTATATCAATTATCTAAACAATTATATGAAATTATCTAAAAATTATTAATTATTATTATTATAAAAATGACTAAAAAACAAAAGAAAAATATTACAATTGTACTATTTTGCTATTTTATGTAAAGCACTTTGAATTACCATTGTGTATGAAATGTGCTATATAAATAAACTTGCCTTGCCTTGCCTTGCCTATTTTGAAAATATTGAGAATTTAAGAAAAATTATATCACCATAATTTTATTTTACATCACAACTGTAAAATGAAACACACAGCACATACATTTATTTAATATAATATAATCACAGCCTTTACGATTAGATAATTGCACTAAGCCATATTGCCATTTTGATTTTATTTCAATGAATAGCGGTGCTTTTAAAAAGGTGAGGTGCAATTTTTCTGATTAAAATGTACTTTAAAATGTGATTTTTTTTTTTAATGTTTTGATAAAAAAAAAAATCTAGGTTTGGTGTGCTTGTTGGTAGGCCTGCACAATTTGGCCAAAGTAAAATAATAGTAATAATAATGTTATTATTTTATTATTATTACTAAATAAAATATAAAAATAGTAAAAAACAAAACAAGAAATATTACTACTGAAATATTTCACAAAATTAATAATAATAATAATAATAATAGCAATAATAATTATTGTAAAATTACAATACTGATAAAACATGCAGTGCATATATTTATTTATTTAACACACAACCTTTGGGATTTGATAATTGTAGTACGAAATCTAAGCCATATCACAATTTTGATTTTATTTCAATTAACAATGCAGCGCTGGGGGAAGTCGTGGCCTAATGTTAGAGAGTCGGACTCGTAACCCAAAGGTTGCGGGTTCAAGTCTCGTACTGGCAGGGATTGTAGGTGGAGGGAGTAAATGTACAGCGCTCTCTCCCACCTTCAATACCACGACTGAGGTGCCCTTGAGCAAGGCACCGAAACCCCAACTGCTCCCCGGGCGCCGCAGCATAAATGGCTGCCCACTGCTCCGGGTGTGTGTTCACGGTGTGTGTGTGTTCACTGCTGTGTGTGTGCACTTTGGATGGGATAAATGCAGAGCACTAATTCCGAGTATGGGTCACCATACTTGGCCACATGTCACTTCACTTTCACTTTTTCTAAAGTGAAAGGTGCCAGGTGACGTCACACAGAACAAAAACAGCACACCAATAAAATGGCAAAAAATAAACTGTAAATATGGATGAAGAAGTAACATTTGACACAGAACAGTTGCTCTTAGCTTGAATGCACATTTCACTTCACGCATTCCTTTAAAACCGTAAAATTGCCAAAAATTGTCATGGAGAGCAGGAAAGCTTGAATACATTTAAACCTCTTACCACTCTTCTTTTGTTCCCTTTCTCTCAGTTCGACACCAACGGAGACGGTCAGATCAGTACAGCAGAACTAAGAGAGGCCATGAAGAAACTGCTGGGCCAGCAGGTACGTTATTTACTTTACTGAAAAGCTTTTATAGCTCTCATCCGATTCTCCTTTCATTCTTTTATTGATTCTTATTCCATCAGGTGGGTCACAGAGATCTGGAGGACATTCTGCGGGACATCGATTTAAACGGAGACGGGCACGTGGACTTTGAAGGTGAGCCACCTTGTGTTTGCTATGCTAATTAGTAATGCTAATTTCACTGCCGCAGTGTCTTTATTGCTGTGCTAGGTGTAGAGAATTGGTTTATGCAGCATGGGAGAAAATGTTCGCTATGATCTGTCCACAATAATCTAAAAAATATTGCATTCACGTTCCCTTCCATGTCTCTTGTCCATATTTTGGAATCCGCAGTAAGATTTAATTATGGAAAGCAATAATTCCAAGGTTTAATCCCAAATTTAATTAGTTTTTTCATCTCATTTTGATCTCAAAGTTATTAAAGTAGCAATCAGCCTTTTGAAAAGTACATTTCTTGAGGGGAAACGGATTTTGGAGGGACAAATACATAGACGTACTCTAGTGTTCACAGCACAAGCTCTTCAGTCTAACCAGAACATTTATTGAAACTAATTGCAAAAAGTAGTTCTGTCAGAAAAAGTGGAAAATTACTTTTTATGGAAGAAACCTTGACTTCAGAAAAAATGCAATGCAAAATACAGAATATGAAAAAAAGGACTGAGACAAATGATCCCTATTTTTGGATCCATTATTATTTATTTTGCTCCCTCATGCTGTGAGCCGCTGTGTCACACAGTTTCGCTGCTATTGAATCTCATCCTCGTGAAGGCGGTAAAGTGACAGTAGTAGAGCTGTCAACCAGATTATCTCTTAACCACGGGATTATTTCACCTCTCATATTAACCACGCTCAAAAAGAGCATGAAAACGGCAAGGACAAAAATAGCTAGCACTGTTATTCTTGCTGATGACTGGAGGTTTGACAGTTGAACGTCCTCTTGTTGTATTTGGAGCTCAGGCTAACTTTGACTCATCCGAGGTCAACAGTACATTTGCTTTTCATATTAACCACGCTCAAAAAGAGCATGAAAACGGCAAGGACAAAAATAGCTAGCACTGTTATTCTTGCTGATGACTGGAGGTGTGACAGTTGAACGTCCTCTTGTATTTGGAGCTCAGGCTAACTTTGACTCATCCGAGGTCAACAGTACATTTGCTTTGTTTTTTTCTTTCGTTATTTATAAAGCAAGAATTTATAGAGCAGCGGTTCCCAAACGATGGGCTGCAACCCAAAACTGGGACACAGACAGCAGAGAAAAACAATGGCAAATGCAAAAATAATACCACACTAATAATATAATTATGCAGAGTTTGGATAGCAAATTATATGCTCTAAAAGGGAGAAAAATTTCTTGTTGTTCATGGCAAAACCACACACACACACACACACACACACAAATAGGAGACAGTACTTAAAAAATTGTATCCTATTTTTTAAGAAATTTTCTATAATTGGGTGCAATAAATATACTGACATAAGTGCATAAATTGTGATAACGTGTTGGGTCACCACTTGATGTAAAATCTGCATCCTTAAGCAAAACCAGTAGGGAACCACTGTTTTATTTATTTATTCATTTATTATGTAATTAAATTTTGGACATGGACATCACAAATATATTGGACAAATCAAATGCATTTGCTTAAGTTTTTTAGCATACATGCTATTTTTCAACACCTTTCCATGGGAGGCTTTAGAAAAAAACAGTAATAATAACATTGCACAAAAAAATAATAATAACAATGCTAACAATAGAAGTAATAAAGGGGGGAAAATTAAATATACCATGAAATTACAAAAGAAAAAAAAACATATATTCAAAATGATTTATATGCATAAGCAATAGAGCAAAGGCGACATGATCAGACAATAACCCAGTGGCCACCGCTGTTTTGTTTTTAGCCATTGTTTAAGTCCTCTGTTAAAAACACTGCCATCAGTCTCTAATTTTAAATTAAGTATGTAAAGCATTCCAGAGTTTTGGCCCCTTTGCAGCGAAAGCAGACTGACCAAAAGAGGTCTTATACTTTGGGACAGACAGACAGTCGCCACTAATAATGGCCCATGAGAGCTCTGGCGCCTACAGGCTAATTTAAATAACTGACTGTTTAAATAAAACAATTTCTGGTCTTTCTTCTATCAGAATTTGTGCGAATGATGTCTCGCTAGAGGAAAGGTGGACAAACCATGTCGTAAATTGGATCTCCTGTGCTCTGGCATAGATAGAGGAGGATGGAGGTGAGGAAAGATCAGGAGGAAGCGGGAGCAGCCTCACAAGAGGAACTTCTGGAACATGACCTCTGACCTTAAAAGCACACAAGAAAGAACTGCACTATTACCCTCCATAACAGCTTTCATGAAGCCCAGAAGCCAACAGTGGGAACGAGAGGATGACTCTAATACTAATACTGTGATCTCTGAAATATATTTGTGTAATGTTTTGTTTTTACCCAATATAAAGCCTGCGAAGGGTCTGATGCAAAAGAAAATGCCCCGAGAGCAACCAATCAAAACAGCAACTGATCAAACTACTCGAGTATTAAAAAATTTCACTACTTTCATTTACTGGCATCTCACACCTACTTTGTTACAGTAGGGGTCATCAGATGAACTGCAATAACATTGCCAGTTTCATATTTAAGCTATTTATTAATATTTGTAAAATATAGAAAGATGAGTGTGTATACTTTCCCTTTAAAAGACTCTATGATAGCTTATTACTCACAAAGATTTTATTTTATATATCAATGTACTGGGAAATGCTGGAAACTTTGCTATCAATCATTTGCTATTATTGTACAATACATATGCACTACTGTATGCGTGGACATATTTTTGAAATGAAGAGAAAGATTTGCCATAAAGAAAACATTACATTGCCCTGGTTTGCACACTGTCTTGCATGAATGCTAGTGCTGATACTATTGAGTCAACACAGCCGTGTAGCCTACACTTGTGTGGTTCTGTCATGTATTTAAATGTTGTAAGTTTAGTTAACAGTCCATCAAGCATCTTTGATCTTAATACACTATTTGAGACGTACTTTGTGTGAGTGAATGTGTGTGAGAGAGAGAGGTTGGATTGATTTTCTTGCATCTTATTTGTGTGATTTCAAGTTTGTCTTACCCGAGTTATTCTATGCATGCCAAAACAACTTTTTGTAGAGTGTAGATTTCATTAAAGAGTTGTGCAATCAAACAGTTTCTGATTTGATCTTGTATTCTTAAAACACCAAGACTAATCTGTCGATAATAAAGCAATTGTATTATTGAGCAACATATCTACCTTATTTAAGATAAGAACTACCAGTGTTGCCAACTTAGCAATTTTGTTACTAAATTTAGCAACTTTTCACACTACCCTAGCAACTTTTTCTTCCAAAAGCACCTAGCAACAAATTTAGCTATGTTTAAAATGTATTTGGCAACTTTAACAACTTTTGATATGTGACTAAAACAATAAAAAGGCACATATTTTTCATCTAAATCAAACAAAATGAGGAAAGCAAAGATGCCTAGCAGTACACACATAGTTGCTATTTGCAATTGTTTAATTTAATAATAATAATTGAATATTTGTCTAATTGTTCATTTATGATACACCTTGTTAGTAGCTTGTACCTGCGATTGTTGATCAGTTAGTACACTGTAAGAAAACTATCTAGAAAAATGGAAAAGGTACTAGTTATTTTCCAGGACATTATCCGTAATCCATTATTCATTATCCATTGTAACCCTGTAACCCGAAAACACAAAATGCAATGCGTAATTTAAAATGCAGGTAAAAAAAACTGGAAAATCAATACGGAAAATTCCTTCATATTAACATAGTAGATTGTGCCCTATTTTTATACTAACTAACTGCTAATACACTGCTTAAAACTATAATTGTTCAGAATGTGTAGTTTTACTAGTTTACTAGCTAATCAAAATGTTTTAAATTGTAATTGTTCAAACATGTTGTATTTAAAAATACAGTTATTTCTATTTTAATATTATATTACGTTATATTATTTTATGAACAAATCTAAATTAACACAAAAAATATTTGTTACCTGAGATTTGGTGTAATTTTGCGTCATAATTACGTAATGATGTCATTGTGCAATGACATCATGTCATTTAGCAACTTTTAGCAACAAATGGACCTTCCTTTAGCAACTTCCCCTGAAAATTAGTTGGCAACACTGAGAACTACTTCCGGTGTCATTTGTGTTCAGTTATTTTAGCTGTACAAAAACAGTCCCTTAGTCCCCCAGCTTGATTTGCAAACTAGTTTTTCATATAATTGTAATGTATTGCATTCATAAACACTGGTTTGTAGAGCAAACAGTTTTACCATTTACTGCACTTTGCTATTGTTCTAGTAATTTGACCATACGGAAGTTTCGCGCATTTACAGAAAATAGCTTACGTTCGTCTGTCAAAATAAGGTGGAAATGTTTTGCTGTTATAAAAGAGCAATCGACTAGTTAAATAGTCACGTGTTTCTGTTACCTGCATGACACACAGTAGAGTTCCAGCTCCAGCATCTGGCCACAGGTGCTTTTGCAGTATGTGAGGCACTTACATTTCAACCTTGGACTTAACAGTATTATTTTGGTGAAGAATTTCAAAAAATTTCTGTTTTTAAATCACAATGCTCTCTGCGATAGGAATGAAATAAACTATTTTCTGAAGGCCAAACTGGGACATTAAAAGTTTGTAAAGACAAGTTTGCTGTAGAAACATTTGAGATGATAAGGAATTGGATGACTTTCAAAAAAGAAACCCCTAAACCCACTTTTCACACTCTCTCTAGATGTTTTGATTTGTCTACCAACAGTGCACACATGTATCACAGTAATTTTTGTGTGTCATGAACATTTCCATCACATTACAAATTATGCAAAATTATTTGTAACATTTTTGGACCAAAATGGTTGACTTAATTAAGGCTAATTTCAAAGCTGACTTTTAATGCATCCTAAATACACCAAATTAAATAACATTTTCACACCTTTTGCACCGTTTGACAAATTAAAGATAGATTGGAAATGACGGACAACAGACTCACAAGAGACTTTTTTACTATTTAATTTTTACCTTTTTGTTTTTTTTCTTTCTTGTCTTCACACATTCTCATTTCATCTCTTCACTGACACTGTTGTCTCTTTTGGTAACAAGAAAACGAATGTTTATTTGGGGCTAAATCGTTAGTTTTAGAGGAAATTACACCACGTCTGAAGGATAGTGATAATTAAAATAAATAAAATTAAATAATAAAAAATAGATAGATAGATAGATAGATAGATACACTGTAAAAAAATTTAACGGATTTAACGGTAAAAGACTGTAAAAATGCTACAGTAAAATCCTGTTAAATGGTTAACGGTAAATTCCCCTACTACATACGGTGAAAAACTGTATTGGACATTATATGTATTGGACATTAATTTTACGGTAGTATACCATTTTTGGAAGTGAAAAAGACTGTATAATTTACAGTGAATAACCGTAAATTGACATTCCCAGAATTCCCTGCATTACATTTCAAATTTTATGTTTTTTTGTTGAAATAACTATGTTTCTTCTTAGTTTTTTCTATTAGGGTTGTGTGTTACACCTAATGTTGTTAAATTAATGTTTATTGCATTATTTCAGTTTCATGTGTGTTACCATGATGGTGTT
>NW_015536501.1:643397-651592 GCF_001515605.1 Sinocyclocheilus anshuiensis | reverse complement strand
TCTGGTGTATTACAAAGGTACAAAACAGATTTCAGTACTTCAAAAGGTTGGTATAGTAACATTATATCAGTTAATGAAATTACGGTATTTAACTGTAAATTTAAGTTAAAACTTAAAACGTTGCTACTGTATTTTTACGGTAAAATTCTGGCAACCACAGCTGCCAGTTTTTTACCGTAAATGTTACGGACTATTTTTTACAGTGTAGATAGATAGATAGATAGATATATAGATAGATAGATAGATGAAAGTGTTTTCTTGTTAAGCATACTGAATGAATTAATGAATAAATGAATGAATGAATATAATTGATAATGCAGATGCCGCTGTTCTGGAATCAGTTTTCCCCGCCGCTATCAGCTCTCGAGGCTCAACCTGCGTACAAAGAACAACTGCGCGGAGATCAGCTGTAGGAGGGACATTCATCCAATCATCATCAATGTCGAAGCAGTCGAGCCCACCGGAAGCGGAAGTTGCTGCAGCCGTGCTGCTCGCGCCGCTGCTGACGCGCTTAAACTTGTTGCATAACAACAACAACAGCAGCGTCTCACAATGCTCGAATGTCAAATTAGTGTTTTTTTGAGAAGACAAATCAGCATTTAAACGCTTTCTGCCGGGCACAGGTCAGTGTAAACAGCGGGTTTCATACATTTAAAGACGTTTGGCGGGTTAACTACGTGATTAATAGAGAAGCTGGTGATTAGCGCTTTAGCATCCATTCATTTACATCGGTATAGCAAACAGTGTTTCATACAGCTGCAGTTTTGCTCAGTTTATGATGCATTTTAGATATAATTGACTTTTATCTCTGAAATTTAGATGAAGAATGTGTTTAGCTTTTTGAGTGCTTTTGAATTGTCCAATACAGTCCATTTAATAGTGCCTATCAACACATTTCGTTCTTTAGAATATAATTCTGCTTTAAATAATTAATCTAAAAGGTGGAAAAGGCACGTATCATTTTATTTCGTACATAATACCAGAGTATTTTATAAAAGCAATTTATTATGAGCAAATAATTTCTGTGTTTTTCTTTCCTGTTTTTCTAGATATGACAGAAATGGCAGTGGACTGATCTGAGACCGTTTCACAGGTCACTGAAGCACAATATTCTTCCCAAGAGACGGTAAAAGCAGGAAGGATTGGATATTCAAGGTTTTTTAACCTTGATTTGTCCCGCTGATATTGCATTAATTTAATGGATATTTGTCCATTGTTCCAGGCATAAATGATAAGTTTTCCCTCTATGCCCATGAAGGCCGTGTTTCAGCATAGGCTTCAGAAATTGAGGCATTTTAGAGGAGTCCATCAGTCTGTGTTTAGGTATTTTCGTCACATTTAAATAGTCCGGTCTCCACGTTTTTGTCAAGATGGAGTCCTACCTCTTCCCCTTCGACAGCCTGATCTGTATGCTCTTGGGCATCTCCTTCACGGTGTGGTTCACCCTTCTTCTGGTGTTCATCATCGTACCTGCAATCTTCGGTGTGTCCTTTGGGATCCGCAGGCTGTATATGAAGTCCCTCATTAAGCTATTTGAGGTGAGTGAGTTGATGTTGAAAATGCATGTCATTTTACAGTAATTAAATTTCTCAACAAGAACATCTGAGGAGCTGTGGAGAGTTACAGCAGGTTTGATGGTCTGTCTGTGGTGCAGTGGTCTTGTAATATAAGTTGGGCAAATCAGCATATCAGAATGATTTCTGCGGGATCATGTGATACTGAAGACTGGAGTAATTATGCTGAAAATTCAGCATTGTCATCATAGGAATAAATTGCTTATATAAATTTAAAAATAATTTTAAATTGTAAAAATTTTCACAATATTACTGCAAGAAATGCAGTGCTTATATAAGCACAGGACACTTTCATAAACATTTAAAAAATGTGACCGATCCCTGAACACGAGCTGAGAAACAGATACAGAGATGCTTTTTTAGATGATTTTATGTTCATTTAGGAATTCATTTAAACAATTCTAAATTTTATTGGAATATTGCACATTTTGGCAATGCTGTTTTTTGCCAGAGCTGTTTCAGAAATTGTCATATTGCATGTTTCCACCCAGAAATGGCGAAACAGTGGCCTATTCTTGATACTCGAGGATTCTCTTTTTGGAACAGACAGCAAGTATCACAGATTTCACATACTTTGTGTAGCGTGACACAAATCACTAGGTCTAATGCATGACTTAATGCTAAAGATTTGCATCCTTACTTTGTGATTGAGATGCATCAAGAATAATTTTGTAATCGCATTGTTTTTCTAAATTAAAATTAAAATCCTGAGGTGCCTAAATGTTCCTAATTGTTGCAATCATTTGTTTACTTAATGCATGTCGGTAAGAGCTCTGTGTGTGACCTAAAATAGATTCTGATGATTTCCTATGGTGCCACTCTCCTCTCATCCATCTGGACTGATGTAGTCACTGTCCGACCCTCTCCAGACTCCCTAAGAAACTCCAGATGGCTGTTTTCCAGTGACTAACTTCCCTGTACTCTGCTGTCCTGTGACCCTGAACAGGGGAGCGAGATTTAGTCTGACAAGCAGCTTGACTGTTCACTCTTTCCCTATCCCGACTTTCGCTTCTGCTTCTCCCTGAGTCAGAGCATCATCAGCACCCACGAGAGTCACTGTTTACTTTGATAGAGCGCATGGACATCTTTCCACACTCGGTGCTCAGCTGCTGTCCTTGCTTGGCTCATCCACTTTAATGATCCCTAAGGGAAAATTCAGATGCAGCAACAGCAACATCAAATGTTATGTACACGTGTACATACATGTGCAGGTATAGATAAACAAAGCAAAATAAGGAAAATATTTACAGGGTTCCTGTGAGTCTTTAAATTAAAGTCTTAAAACATCTTAAATTCATTTTGAGCAAATTTAAAGTCATACTTTTACGTTTACAAGCGTAAACCTCTTCTTTTTGGTGATTCTGTTCTTTTCAGTGGTCACTAACAATCTTTAAAACTTATTTGAAACTCTCATTAAAAAGTTATGCTCAGTATTTAATCAAAATGCAGTGTCTTGTAGTACTTGATTTAAAAGAATCAGTTCAGAAAACATTCAAAAATATTTAGGAAGAAATGCATAAAATTTTCTGGATATTATTGGGATTTTGGTTACACAGTAAACTATATCTGGCATTTAATACAATGTTAACATTGACATTTTGTTTTGACCAAATCATAGAAAAGAACTGGTTCAAAAGTCTGCTGAACTGTCAGTGGTAGTGGTTTTCAGGCGCTCTGGCTGAACTCCAGGACCCAGCAAGGACACACGGATCAGCCGTTGTCTTCTCCTCCCCAGTGGTGTTTTGGGCGGCTGGCTGTGATTCTGTGGAATTGGCTCCCCAAAGGCTGTTTACCGCTTGAATGTTGTTTGTTTCCCCATCCTCATGACAGCTGTTTGAGGTCTCGTGGGGTCTCAGTCCAGCCTGCCTTTGGGGATACAAAATAATTGTAACATGGTGTAACAAAAGGACAATTAAGTGTTTCAATTATTAAGATATTATGACTCATGTAATGTAATTCCCTAATGAAATGCATCATCCATCACCATGATGCAATGGTTCAGTAAAAAACTTTGGACCTTTGAATTGGTCAAGTATCACAGTTTGAAATATATTATTGCTGCTTTTAACGCGAAACTACTGTGGACACACCACTGTGCTGAACTATTACAGTTTGTGATTTGCTTAATTTGTGTGTCTAATTCTCATTCTGTTTTCAGTGGGCGACCTTAAGAATGGAGCGAGGAGCTAAGGAGAAGAATCAGCACCTCTACAAACCCTACAGCAATGGTGAAACACTAAAAAGATCATTGCCACCGACATCATATCTTCAACATCATCATAACCCTGCTTTTTTTCCCCCTCAGGGATTATTGCTAAAGAGCCAGTGTCCCTCGAACAGGAGATCCATGAAATGAGGCGTGGCGGTGCAGAGCCTGAATTTGACATGTCTGACATCTTCTATTTCTGCCGGCGAGGTGTGGAGAGCATCGTCGATGACGAAGTGACCAAGCGCTTCACGGCGGAGGAGCTGGAGTCCTGGAACCTGCTGACTCGAAGCAACTACAACTTCCACCACATCAGCACCAGGCTCACGGCACTCTGGGGAGTGGGAGTGCTCATCCGATACGGCTTTCTCCTGCCACTCAGGTGAGAGGAAGGTCTATGGGTGCTGCATGAATGCTTTGTGTGGATGGATATTGTTAGTGATAGTAGTGGTTTTTAAATTGGTAACCACTTTAAAGGAGTTGAACTGGCTCTCATATTCCTGTTCATTCTTAAAGACATGCTAGCAGAAAGATCAGCTTTAAGACTGGATTACATTACGCAACTTTTGCACACAATTTTCCCCTGATTTGCAGTCTGGACGAGTCGATGTTAGTTGCTGAAGGTTAGAGCCATATATATACCACGCAACTTTCTGTGAAATAAACTTTTAATTTGTTTTCTTTTAAGCTTACGACTTTGATTTCATCCGGATAGAGGATATCAAACATTTTAGTGTGTGATTCCCACATTAGGTCTGTAAGTGGGTGATTCTCAGTCGTTTAGTCTATGATGCCCAGTAGGGCTGTTAAAATGGCTGAAAAACTAAATTTGAATTTTGTACTTAAATATTATCAAAATTCAAATTATATTCGAATTTAAAATGCATAATTTCAGTTAGGGATGCGCGCGACGACTAATTTGACTGTCGTTTAAACGGAAATTTTGTATCCGACTAGTCTAAAAGCAAGAAACCCCCAAAAGATGGTAAGAAGAAAACTTTGTGCATGTATATAATAGCTTACATTTGAAATACTTAATATATGAATCACACTGTCAAATCCCAATGAATTTGAATCTCAATGAATTCCGCTAAAAATAGGTCACAATTATGCCGTAGCCTACACTTGCCTTGTGTTATCATCATTTAATTTTAGGCTTTCGTTAAAAAGAGAAAAAAAAAGAGCACACACTCAACGTCAACCAATGCTTATTTATTAAAATCAGCTGGGGAAATGCAGAACAATGGAAAATCAATCAATAGCCTGACAGAATTCTTCATCTTCATATAACGTTAGCCAACATATTAAAACACAAGTCAAAAACAATAGGAAATTTGATCAAGGAATAGCATTAAAACGGCTTTTAAAAACATACTTCATCATGTAGGCTATATCATCTAAAAACAAAACGAACAAAAAGAAAGACAGGACCTGAGGCGATTAACAATTCCTGCACTTGAAAAAATGAGCTCTGCAGGAACTGAAGTCGCAGGCACACAGAGATAAAAAGCAACAGAATTTCGGAAAGCGCCTGGACATCACGCACCACCACCGAAGTGGGTCTTCGTTAGAGGAATAGACGGCGCGGACGGTATCGCAGCGGCTGCGGGCTGTAGTGAATGACGTGATTAACATTAGCTGGCTTTGGCTAGTCTCTAAGCTAACGCTTACATGCCTGTATTGAATATGATTAAGCATCGCTCCAGTAGAGTTATTGTAAGCCAATTTGACATTACACAGTTTACACAAAACTATTCAGTTTCCTTCTAATTCAAAATAATCCCACACCTTATTATTTAATTACCATTATAACTAGCTGTCTCACAAATTTTTGCTCACTCAGTGTTTTTTTAATTTTACAGTGGGGTAATTTTGGTGCAGTAGCACGAGATAGCTTGATTTCAAACTTTGAATTGAATAAAAATGACAAGTAAGCAGTCAATAATAAACTAAGAACAAATAAAGAAATTAATAATGATAGCACAAATAAAAAATAACGACAGGCCTTCGAATTAAATAAATTGCTTTTTAGTTTTTCAGGTAGCCTAGGTCTAACAGTAGGGTTAAGATATTTAACATTTTTATTTTTATTTTTACCAATTATCCAAATAATGTTTATTGCTGTTCCGATTCGCATGAACGGTATACGAGTGGAGCGACTGAGCGGAGCACACACACGCATAGAGCGGGATAATACGCAGAGCGTCACACCACATGAAAGTGAAACCTGAGTGGTGAGCTAATTTTCGGCAGCCGACATTTCGGTGCATCTCTAATTATTGGCGACATCAGAAATGGATATTATATAATAGATGCTTTTTTGAACATTTTAGCAATTTACAAATATTAAAAAAGGATTTTTTACACGGCACCCCTGCTCTCACCCCGGTTGGGAAACACTGGACTAGTCGACTAGACCCGCACATCCAGTTAGGGTGAAAAAATATAATGTTTATAAACCAATTATAATTAATTAAGTTGCTTAAACAACTATAAACAAAACAGAATCATGTATGTATGCATGGTTTAATGCAAAAGGACAAAAGCCAATCACACAGAGTACATTTCTCATTTAAAAACATGAGATGCAGTGGGATGGGGAAAAAACCCCACCTTAAAGTCTCTATATATTTCTAACTTTTTTTTTCAAAGTTAAACTTGCATTAATTTTGCATGGCTTTCTAAACATGCGGCTCCTTTGTGCGAGATGCGAGTGCAACGGTGATAGATGTCCCTCTAGAAAATGCGCAAAATATGCGTTCTGTGTCAACGGCTTGGTTTCAGTTTAGATGTAAACAAGATCTTCTCCGTATTGATGTTCTCTTTTTCCGCAATATTTTTAATGAACAACACAGCAGCGCCGCATCTATTGGCTTCAACTGGATAGGCTAACAAAAACATTATAATGCAACGACACATACATTGTCATCGCATCCCTTGCGCCACTGATAAGGCTGCCTCCTTAACGCACACCTAAATTTCGAATGCAACATTTTTGCATTCGAATGTGGATTTTTCTTTTAAATTCGACGAATATTCGAAATTCACATTTTTTTTGACAGCCTGTTTACGAATTCAGCAAATGTATAACACCTAGTGTTCTGGATTAAAAATAATGCAGTGTATTTCATTGAGAAATAGCTTCTAGAGAGAAAATAGAAAAAAAGTTCTATGTGGCCCGATTCCAAACCTTAAAAACTGATCAGTCGATGAACGAACGGTCAGCGTTTTAAACTTTCAGCAATTTTAAACCATCAGCAGCTTTAAGGCTTTCAGGTGCCAAATGCTAAGTGCTCAAGGTTAAATGGACACCTTATATTTTTATTCAGAAGAACTATGTTGAAGAAATATTCAAGTCACCTGAGGCTGTTCGCAGTCATCCCTAGCCCAGGATGTGTACTCTAATGCAGACATAATGTTTGTGCTGTGATTATGCTAAGCAGTGTCATTATTAGATTTTGCTTTTAAAATTTGCTGTGTTGCTCTTAACAGGGTCACGCTTGCTTTCACCGGTGTCGGTCTTCTCGTAGTTCTGACGTCAGTCGTTGGCCTGTTTCCAAATGGAAGGTATGTCTTGGTCGACTTCTGAAGGTTTAATACCTGAAGCTGTTATGTTGTGATTTAAATGCTTGGTAATTGATTGACTTTGTCTATCTATGACTGTCGGTCCTGTGATGCACAAGTTTGGCTCAGTTGTGCTTTAAGAGAAAACAGTGTAAACATTGATGTAAACTACCATTCAAACGCTTGCAGTCAGTAAGATTAAAATAGGATACCTTTCTTTAGCAATGATAAATTAAATTGATCAGAAAGTGACAGGAAAGACTTTAATAGTGATTTCTATTTCAAATAAATGCTGCACTCGTGAACATTCTGTTCATCAAAGAATTCTGAAAGAAAAACTTATCCCCAAAAATATTACAACGCAAGGTGTTTTCAACATTGATAATAAGAAGCAATATTGATCATAAGAAAAAAAATTGAGCAGCAAATCAGCATATTATAATGATTTTAGATTGAGTAATGATGATTATGTGATTATATAATATATATTATTGAGTAATTATGCTGAAAATTCAGCTTTACATCACAGAAATAAATGTAAATGTGTATATTAACACTGATTTCTCTAATGGGCAGAATGAAGAATTATCTCAGTGACAAGGTTCATCTGATGTGTTACCGGATCTGTGTAAGATCCCTCACGGCCATCATCACCTACCATGACAGGTACTGACACATAAATACTACCATATGCCAATATTAAACGGTCCTCTTTTGGAAGACCAAACAAAATAGTTTCGCTTTCACAACGAGAAACAGCATCACACAGCGGCCTTGAGTGAGCGGAGGCCTGCGGCTTGAGTGAGCGGCTTGCGGCAACCACATGTGACGACCCTGGGCTGGACTCCGCT
>NW_015536501.1:623016-643335 GCF_001515605.1 Sinocyclocheilus anshuiensis | reverse complement strand
AGCCGTTTTAGGTAGGCGTGGTTGACTCTTAACTTTTATAAAGAATATCTCTTTGGATTTGAGACTTTAGTCTTCGCAACTTTACAGATCTTCTTTTTCACTAACAGCTTGTAACACCAAAGAGAAAGGAAAAATTGAAATCGCATCATATGACCCCTTTAAACACAATTAAAGATCTCTATGCCTGGTTTTACTTTCCATATTTCTTGGTATCCACTTAACTTTTTTTTTCCTTAAAGTGAAAATAAACCCAAAAACGGAGGAATCTGTGTGGCCAATCATACCTCACCTATCGACGTCATCATTCTGGCCAGTGACGGATGCTACGCTATGGTAGTGTGATGTTTGTGTTGATGATTTAGGTTCAGTGTTGATATTGAATGCATTAACTCTGTCTCTCTGTGTGAATCAGGTGGGTCAGGTCCATGGTGGTCTGATGGGGGTCATTCAGAGGGCGATGGTGAAGGCCTGTCCTCACATCTGGTTTGAGAGGTCTGAAGTGAAGGACCGACACCTAGTGGCCAAACGGTAACATTGCATTTCCCTCGCATATACAGTATTCAACTCCTCCAAGATTAACTTGCAGTTATGATTTGAACATTGCTGTTTGTCCCAATCAAACTGATTTTATTTTTTAGATTAAGTGACCACGTTGCAGACACAAGCAAACTGCCAATCCTCATATTCCCAGAAGGTGAGTGTTAAAACTCCTGCTTATATTACCATTTCGTACTGAAGTATATGAATATATGTGGAATAAATACACTGTCTTGTCATTTCTAAAGGAACTTGTATTAACAACACTTCAGTCATGATGTTCAAGAAGGGAAGCTTTGAGATCGGCAGCACTGTTTACCCTGTGGCTATAAAGGTTAGAAGTTAGAACAGCCTCCTTTTTCTGTTATGTGCTGGCTTTGTTGTTTATAAAGTGTTTTAAAGTCCTCTTGCTGTTATTTTGGCAGTATGACCCTCGTTTTGGTGAAGCGTTCTGGAACAGCAGCAAGTTTGGGATGGTGAACTACCTGCTGCACATGATGAGCAGTTGGGCCATTGTGTGTAGCGTCTGGTACCTTCCACCAATGAGCCGTATGGTGAGTGGTGAACCTTCGAAAGAGACATGCATCACTATATACACACTGCTGTTCAAAAGTTTGGGGTCAGTAAGATTTTTTTAAGAAATGTATACTTTTATTGAGCAAGGATGCATTGATTGATCAAAAGTGACAGTAAAGACATTTATAGCGTAAAGATTTCTATTTCAAATAATAGCTGTTCTTTTGAACATTCGAAGAAATTTGAAAAAACATGAAAAAATAACCCCACAAAAATATTAAGCAGCAGATTTGTGAAAGAGCATTAGACACTGAAGACTGGAGTAATAATGCTGAAAATTCAGCTTTGATGACAGGAATAAATAATATTTTAAAATATACTAAAAAACAAAACGGTTATTTTGGATTGTAATAATATTTCACAATTTTACTGTTTTTATTGTAACTTTGATCAAATAAATCAGCCTTGTGAACAGTGGTTTGTATATCTTTTCAGAACTCTGAGACTATTTTTGAGCTTGTTGGTCAATCATTCACTATGTGTAGGTGAGTTTTAAATTCATATTTTTACAGGAAGGGGAGGACGCTGTGCAGTTTGCCAATAGGGTCAAAGCGGCCATCGCTAGAAAGGGAGGACTGGCTGACTTGTTATGGTGAGTTCCCATATTAAATAGTGCCAAACACACAAGTCACTAAATAGGATGTGCACTGACATTTTGAAATTAAATGAAGCTCAAAGCCTTTGTGTTTTGCATGTTCACAGGGATGGTGGTTTAAAACGAGGGAAAGTTAAAGAAGTTTTCAAGGAGGAACAGCAGAAACTTTACAGCAAGGTTTTAGTGGGCAGCAGCGAAGACCGCAGTCCCTCTTGAAGACGCAGCTGTCTGCTTGACTTTACACATGCTGTTCGGTGCTTACAGCGAGAGCCTGGACCCTCAGTGGATGCAGTGCGGCCCTAAACTGGCCCCTTCCTGAACCTGCTCAGACTGAACTGTAGAACTGAACTGATGAAGTCATTGTGAGTTGGTGGGAAAACTGCGTTGCCAGACCCTCGGCTCACTGCTGCGCCTCAGGAGCTTTTGCATCATTGCACGAAAGTGCCTGTGGCATTCAATTCCTGGGCTGACTATGATTTCAGTTTGGAGTGAGAGTTACACATGGCATACTTGAGTGAATTTTTTTTCCCTTCACAGTCTGTTACAGTTTTGAATATTTGTGCTGTTACTATAATGCATGATGTCCCAGGAGAAGAATGAGTGGAAGAGTTTGAAGTGATTTATTTAAGCTTGTAAAAAAAAAATCAGAGGAAAAGTTGAAAGGATGGTGTGCGTAGAACTTTAGTGTTTGTAGAACCATGAAGAACAATATCTGTTAAGTGTCTAGCTGCTCAGCGTTCATCTCCTCATGGCAGCCTCTCTAGTGTGCTGTTTGTTCTTTTTTTTTTGTATACATTTTTTTTTTTTAAACTGAGTTAATTTCTACTTTTAATTCGTACATTCAATCTATCAAGCTAGTAAAAAGATAATACTTTTTTTCTCCCAGTTCAGATTTATGTATTTATTTATTTTATTATTTTGTCAGAATTGCGGGTTATTATCTCGCAAGTCTGCCTTTTTGTGATAATTGTGAGAGAAAATCGCAATTTTGAGGAAAAAAGTCAGAATTGTGAGTTAAATTGCAATTAACGTATTTTTTTACTCCGTTGTGGAAAAAGAAAAATTGCTATGTAATAAAAATAGCCGCATTTTTAAAAAGTTGTATCACTTTTAACTGTCGCGAGACCGTCAAACGCGAAACGTTGCAACAGATGCGAAACATATTGGTCGAACACTTGCGTCTAACGCATGTTTACTTAAAAACAGGAGATGGAAAACGCTTTCTATGTGAACGGCTCAATATAATATCGTGATAAATATTGACGATAATTAGCCTATTATTTTATCCATGTACTGTCCGATACAGCGAACCTCTTATGTTTACCAGTCGAACGCGTACTCCCAAGCGTACGTTTAGCTCACTTTACTGACTTATGAATTTGTGTAGTTACTGAAGTTAAAATACAATGTCGTAACTTAATTTTAAAGTATTTTACGACCTCCCCACCTTAATTAGCACGTCGAAACGGTTTACAAAACATTTTATTTTCGTACTACTTTTTAAACGTGTCTGCGGCTTGATTCTATTTACCAGAAGGTGCAATCAGCTAAGAACATCATGTGCAAATGTTTAAGGGTGGTGCTGACTCCACACAGAGCCTCCTCCATATCTCTAAGCTACAGAAGAACTTTAAAAATACACCATAAACACGGCTGGCCCCTTTAGTCTTACTGGCACAGGCCAGAGTAAACACAAACCAATTTTGTTGTTCTGAAAGGGCATTTAAATTGAAAGCTCGTGGCAGACAGATGACATTTCGACTGAGTTTGACAGGTCCACCACCATGGGGGTTTCGTATCTGTGGAGGAAGAGACTTCAGGAGAAGCCTGACTGTCTCAAAGGTGAGTTAAAGATATCTGGCCCACATTTTCTTATGAACAAAATATGGAATGTGTTCAGCATAAGATGCCTTTGATTTCTGGTGTGTTAAGGAGCTGTGAGGACTTACCATAGGGTGTTTTGTCAGGTTCGTGAAGATAGCCGGGCAGGTGATGCTGGGATGCAGGTGGGGGACGTCATACTGGAGATTAATGGTCAGGATACTGGAGCTATGTTGAATATGGAGGCTCAGAACAAAATTAAGACATCTGAACATCAGCTGTGGCTTCTAATTGAAAGGTGGTAAAATAAAAATAAAAAATATGACTTTGCTTTGGCAAAATTACATTCAGTTTCATAACTAAATGCTACATTCTTTACAGGTTTACCATGTTAAGGCATATTTCAACCCTAAATTACCCTAAAAAAAGACAAGTGTATTTTAGGTACCATGCAGGGGCTTGTTTTTTAATGCATTATTTTCACAAGCCAAAACTCAAATTACAATAATCTAAAATTGCTCACCTAACTGTAATGCAGGAAAAAATATTTTTTTATGTATTATTTCATATAAAAAACATTTGAATTTAAAATTTACATTTTTGTATTCGTTTAAAAATGAATCATTCAAAATTACAATCAGCATTGAGAATAAAAAGAATTTCAATAAAATAAAATAAAATGCTAATTTCAAAAAACACCGTAAACCCAGGAGACAGAAATATATTCTATTAACCTTTTGCTAATGTTCCTCTTATAAAAAAATATTTCTATGAATGTTCAAAACATCCAGTTTGTTAAAATTTATTTTAAAATGTTTTTCTTGGTTATGCAAAATCGTTATGGGAACATTTCATTTTGAATGTTCTGTGAACATTCTGAAACAAGTAGTACAATTTTTTTTAAATTAAACAAATTTCCAACTAAAATATGTCAAGAAAAACCATTAAATAGCAATAAATAATGTGTTTGTAAAGACCAGATAACTTTGAACGAACATTCTATGAATATTTATATTAAAATATGTATATAATATAATATTTTAGTTTTTTGAGGTGAAAAAGTGAATGTTTTCCAACACTGGTGTGTGATGCTTTTTCACTGAAACCCAGAATAACCTTGTTTCTTATTATCTTACAGACCTGCAAAAACAGACGTCATACAGTGCTGCGGTGATCCAAGACTTCCTGTTCATTCGGTTAGTTATTCACACAGTTAACTGAGACCAGCTCTTTGTGAACATAACGTTAATGTTAAATGTTGCTACAGGGAAGGCCCATTCAGCTTGTTTGGATAAAACTAGTGAGAACGATCCTGTTTTGTGTATTGAAACTTCCTGCTGTTCTCCTTCAACCCAGGAGCCCTCAGTCCGGCCAAAACAAACCCATGAGTCAGGACAGGGCCAGTCCAAGAGGTCAGTGCACCAGAACCATACTGAGATGTCTTCAAACAACATCACGTGTTTCTCATTGTTCATGTGTTCAGAGCCCCACAGGAGAGAAACTATGGTCCAGAGCAGCTGAAGCAACACGATAAGGTGGGAGCATGCAAGTACTCATTTTACATTGTAGTAATGTTTGGCTTGAATTCAGGTTTGTACATTTAGTTTAATAGCATAAAATGGACAAAACCTAATGTTCAAGTCTTTTGAAGTCTCTGCTTCCATCTTGTGGTCCAGTAAAAAAAACAAAAAAAAATTTTTTATCCCTGGTTTTATTGGCAGTGTTAAGTATCAATGTATCAACTATATATTATAGTTTTAAGTATCAACTATATATTATAGTTTTTTTTTATGAGATATTATTTTTTCCATTTTCTCGTTTCATTTTCATTTAATTTGAATATATTTTTAAAGTGTTACTTTTTAGTTTGAGCTTATTTAGTTGTAGTTATTTTGAGAAATGTTGCCTTGGAAACTAGCTAAAAAGTTATTTTATTTCAGTTAATGTTTATTTTGATTTCCATGTAATCATTTTTTAACCCTGTTTATTGGTTGCAGGAGTCCACCGCAGGACATAACTCTGCATCTGATTATATCCAAACAGTGTCATATGAATCGCAGACTACCAAGAAAAAGTAATACCAATATTATGTTTGGAATACTAATGTACTACTTATTGCATACTTCACATTGTATGCATACAATTTTAAAAATATGCATACTTTATAGTGGTTCACATACTATATTTTCTAAATGGTATGATAAAATGTAATTTAAAAGAGCATCATTACTCCAGTCTTCAGTGTCACATGATCCTTCCGAAATCATTCTAATATGCTGAATTGATGCTGAAGAAGCGGTGTTATGCAAATCTTCCCACACAGTGACGTAGACATGTGGGGGCGTGTTTAAACGAGGCGTTTTAGGAGGGCGAATATCTCTTTGGGTTTGAGACTTTAGTCTTGCCAACTTTAGGGATCTTATCTATTCACGAACAGCTTGTAACACTCCAAAGAGAAAGGAAAACTTGAAATCGCATCTATATAATATTTAATATTTTCTCTATTTGTTTCTGCAAGTTTTATATTCACATTTAATATTAATATTTTTGTGGAAATCTTGATACATTTTTTCAGGTTGCAAAGAACATCATTTATTTGAAATAGGAATGTTTTGTAACATTATAAACGTTAATCGGTTTAATGCATCTTTGTTAAATAAAATGATTAATTTCTTCCAAGCATAGCCCATGTCATTTTGTCCCATACCTGTTGAACTCACATTGCTGTTTGGCTCTTTTCTCAGGGTGAGTTTTAACTATCCAGTATGGCGCTATGGGCCAGTTGATCCTGAAGAGCTGATGAGAATCAAGCGAAGGCAAGTTCAACCTCAGCAGCCCAGACAGTCCAACACTTTCAGAATACTACAGGAGGGACTAGAACGTGAGTGTGTTCATTTCACTGCATTTCTTGCATTCAGACCTCTTGAATAATAAGCATAAGAATGCCTCACGTAATAAAAACACACATGAATTGTACAGGAACATCACTGCCATCTGGAGCGGTCCAGCGGAGTCAAAGGTTTCGCACTTGTGAGAGATGTGGTTACATCATTGTGTAAGAACCCTTCGATTAAGCTCAAGAAAGAAAAGTGATAGTGTTCTGATATTTTGTCTAAGTGTGTTTTAAGTATTCAAATACTTTTGAGGGCAGTTCATGTCAGGAATGCATGAAGATCACAGGCATGTTCAGCTCAGTTGTCTGTGTGTCCTGCTGCAGAACTCAGGTGGTGAAGATCAGAGAGAGACGCTACAGACACGTGGAGTGTTATACCTGCAGGGACTGTGGCTTTAGTCTCATGGAGCGAGGACATTTCTGTGTGGATGAGGAGCTGTACTGTGGGAAACACGCTCAGCAGAGATGCCAGACAGCCAATGGCCTTCACTCACCCCTCTCTCCCTAAAAACACTGGTGAGGAACACTTGAAATTAATGTTTTAATATGTTTTCAGCTGTTTTATTTTACTATCATTTAGCTGTTATAGTTCTTATTAATATTTTGAATCAGTTTTTATTTTTATATTAGTTTTATTAATTGTATCGTACGTTTTTGTCATTTTAGTAATTGTTTTCTTTTTAAGTATTTTATGTATGCCTATAAAGTTTTTTTTTTTTTTATTAAATATCAGTTTTACTTTAAATTAAAATGAGACATTTGACTTGCCAACTTGCTGGAATATTTACTTATTTAATTTTTAGGTTATTTTCATTTTATTTCTGGTAACAAAAGTGTTTGTTTGTATAGTAATAATACTGGTTTTCAGTAGGAGTATTTCATAGACCATGCTCATAATTTTTAATGATGCTGTTCCAAAATTTTTGTAATAGTGGCAAACGTATAATTCACCTAAAAATTCTGTCTTATTTTATTCTATGCAACACAAAAGGAGAAATGATCTCTCTAATCAATGAAAGTGGATGGTGACCAGGATTATCAAGCTCCAAAAAGGACAAAGAAGCACCATGAAAGCATCACAAACAGTCCTGAAATGTTCTGAAGCCGTGCAATAGCTTTGTGTGAGGAACACATTGAAATTTAAGTCGTATTCAATACAAATCATGCATTAAGGGATAGTTCACCCCAAAATGAAAATTCAGTCATCATTTACTCACCCTCCTGTCGAACACCTATGAAGATATTTTGAAGAATTTTGGTTACTAAGCAGTTTTGGTCCCCATTGACTTCCATTGTATTTTTTGTCCATACTATGGAAGTCAGTGGGAGCTGAAAATGTTTGGTTACCAACATTCTTTAAAATATCTTCTGCAGAAGAAAGTCATACAGGTTTGGAAAGACATGAGGATGAGTCAATGATGACAGAATTGAGATATTTAGCTAAATTATTTCTTTATTGCACATGTTCTTAGTCCTCTGTAGAGGGCACTATTTTCTATTCTATTTCACTATTGCACTACAATAATTAAATGCCTGCAGTGTGTGACTTTGAGCTGTGGCTGAACGATGAACTTATGCTTTCAATAAATGTCTGGCATCATTGTGAAAGAGATGACATCATCAGAAAGCATGTTAATGCTATAACATCGAAAAAAGAGTGTGGCATTACATGAATAGCAATTCACCTCAGTAGCCTGCAGTCTGACCTAATTGTATTATGTAAGGGAATACAGTAAAAGAGAGTTGTTCGAGGGACGTGCCCTGTTGACTTCCACTCCCCATGCAGAACTATGAAGGCCCTGAATGACTGGTTTCAGGAACAATACAAACACGCATTATCCTCACGAAGGAACGTGCTGTTTGTTCACGTAATGTTTATTATTAAAACCCTAAATGGCAATGGAGATTCATTAGTAATGAATGATGGTGACTTGGTGGTTTGTTTACCTAACTGTGGAAAAACAACAGATGAATGTACAATTATGAATTATGAAACAAGCTAAATTTATATAGCACATTATATAATACAGATTCAAAGCAGCTTCACAGTGAAATAACAGTGTTAATGTTGCAAAATTCATCAAATGACTTTAATTTTAGCTGTAAATGCTTATTTCTTCGGTTTACTATACGAGAGTGAGGAATGTTTTACTTGCAGAAATGCCATTACAGTCTTTCTTTTTAGTTTAAACTCAAAAAGCAATAAAATGACAACTGTGTGTTCCCTTTTTTTGTGAGCAATGAGAACTGGTCGCTGCCAGCATGACAGTTCAGTATAATTGTAGCTTTGTGTCAGAGCTCTACAGTTCTCTAATGTCTAAATTTAGTCATGGGGCATTTTAATTACACACCTCTGTTAAATTGTCATAACTGAAAGGAACATCATAGAATTATTATTATTATTATAGTCATTATAAAGCAAATACAGGAAAAACAGAATTTTTACAGCATTTGTTATGCAAAGAGTGCGTTGCGCAATCTACGTTGCGTCACGCCAGGCCACGCCCACACGCCGTTGCTCAGGAGTGTGGGCGTGACTTTAGAGTGACGCTCTCACTTGTTGCTTCACTGGATTAACTTTTCCAGCGAAACATTAACGGACCTTTGACATATTGAAACTTCTCGCTGGGCAGGACAGCTCGCGCGTCCTGCTCACTTTTCAGTCCCAACTGAAACGAGTTGGGTTTTCACAGAAATGTCTCTGGCAGAGCAAAGCCAGCAGTGGTTTCCCACTAGCGTCCAGGTAACGGTGCTCCAGGCGAGGGGTTTGCGGAGCAAGGGGAAGAATGGCACCAACGACGCGTACGCCATCATGCAGGTGGCCAAGGATAAGTTTTCCACCTCGGTGGCGGAGAAGAGCGTCGTGCCGGTGTGGAAGGAGGAGGCCGCGTTCGACCTGCCGCTCTTTCACCCCAGTAACGCGGAGCGCTTCACACTTCAGGTGTGTGTGATGCACCGGGCGCTGGTGGGACCCGATAAAATGCTCGGACAGGCAACCATCAACCTCCTGGAACTCCAAGACAATAAATCCCGTAATAAAACTGAGTGAGTGAACATACTATTTTATATAAACTATATATATATATATATATGAATAAATAAAGCTTTTGTGCTGAAAGATGGCATCAAAGCTTCCTTATGTGGAAATTATGAGCTGAGCTTTGAATGTTCTTGGACTTGGTCACGGTAGACCGAAAGGAACAGGGTGGGATTTTTTTTTCCTCAACCAGAGACCTCACAGACCTCCACAAATTACTCAGAATCCAGTCTTTTTATGTTAACAGAAGATGGTTTCTTAAGGATCAGAATCAGATTCCTAAATGGAATCTAATAGAATGTGGAGACAATTCCTCTTTTCCTCTATCATAATTGAATGAAATTCCATTAGCATTCCTTTGGAAAGTTTGTTAAAGGTCAGTGCAAATCTGTTTGACTGGATCTGGTGGTTATTCCATCTCTCTCTAATCCAAGGCCACTCGGCATACATTATGCACAGACTTAATGAATAAATTAGTTTAGCTCTAGACATCATTGTAACATCAGTCACGGCAAGCAAAGTTTCGGACTGACATTTACAGAGCAGCACAAAAATCCATCAAAGCATTCTGACCTTGGATTTGAGGAGCTTGGTTTAAAGAGCTTGTGTTTCTTCACCTGTTCTCTGAATGACTTCCATTGTTTTCTTGTAAATGCTCAAAGCCTTTGATTAGAACCTGCCTGGCCATTTTCATTACGAGTCCTAATTCAATCTCATGAACAAAGGCAGCCAGCGCTCGTCTGGCCTTCTGCCGAATAATTGTTTTGCTCTATAAATTCAGCTGATGTTTGAGTCAGAATGAAAGCTGTTTTTTAATTAACTAGGCCACTAGAGAGCTCAGCTCCTGAGTCTTTTTTGGGTCTGACTGAGACATTTCCTGTTATCAAGTGTTAGAGCTTATGTCATATCTTGTTGTGTACCCGCGTGGGCTGCTGTTGCCCCAGGTCAGAGGAACCGGAAACTCACTCAGGTCTCTCTAAGTAAGCCGACTCGCAGATGAAACTGGACCTTGGCGTTTCTTGTAAACCGATCTGCAGTTCTGATGGTGATTTTGAAGTTTGATCTCTCAGGGTGTGTGTATATGATTGACAGTCTTGTGGTTGACATCAACAGGGCGTTATCGCTGGGAAACATCGCTTTATTTTGATGTCACTCTTTTTATGTTAGGAACAGCTTGATCATTTGAATATTCCGGGTTCAGTGCAAGTTGAGGTTCCACTTTCAACATGTTCTTTTTCTTTAATTAAAACAAAAACAAAAACAAATCAAGGTTATGATGAGGCTCTTACAGTACAAGTGAATGGGCCAATATTTGGATAATTTAATAGCGTAAATGTAAATTTAGGTTGCCACCATTCACTTTTATTGTGGTGATTTTGAAGTTTGATCTCTCAGGGTGTGTGTATATGATTGACAGTCTTGTGGTTGACATCAACAGGGCGTTATCGCTGGGAAACATCGCTTTATTTTGATGTCACTCTTTTTATGTTAGGAACAGCTTGATCATTTGAATATTCCGGGTTCAGTGCAAGTTGAGGTTCCACTTTCAACATGTTCTTTTTCTTTAATTAAAACAAAAACAAATCAAGGTTATGATGAGGCTCTTACAGTACAAGTGAATGGGCCAATATTTGGATAATTTAATAGCAGAAATGTAAATTTAGGTTGCCACCATTCACTTTTATTGTAAGTGTAACCTGTATTAGTGTTGTTGTTTTTTAAGAAATAAGAAATAATTTTAATGTATTTTTTTGTGGAAACATCGATTAAGCACAGCTTCTGTTGAACCCAGAATATTGATTGAATTTCCATGGAGCTGATTCATTCTTTCTGCCTGCATGAATCAGAAGACTTTAATAACTTCCTGTTCTTCTCATTGTTGTCAATTTCACTGATCTTCATATCAGTATTTTCTAATCTGCTGTTCCCAGAACTAGTTCCTGGTTTTTCTTTTATCGTAACCTATTAAAATCATAATTTATTTAAAAAGAAAGAGTATTACTTATAAAACTTGTAATTAATAACACTTAGTGTTACACTGTTACTTACTGTTCAAAAGTTCAGGGTCACAGTGAGATTTATTTATTTTTGAAAGAAATGTATACTTTTATTAAGCGAAAGTGCATTAAATTAATCAAAAATGACAGCAAAGACATGGAAAAAAAAATCAATTTTGAAAAAATGCTGTTATTTATTCATCAAAGAATCCTGAAAACAAATATATAATGGAAATATTGCTAAGCACAGCAGTTTTCAACACTGGTAATAATAAATATTTATTGAGCAGTAAATCAGCATATTATAATAATGATTTCTGAAGGACCATGTGACACTGAAGACTGGAGTAATGATGCTGAAAATTCAGCTTTTCAATCACAGGAATAAATTACATTTTAAAATATATTTAAATAGAATACAGTTATTATAAATTGTAATAGTATTTCAAAATATTGCTGTTTTTACTGTATTTTTGATCAAATAAATGCAGCCTTGTTGAACATAAGACACTCCTTTCAAAGACATAAAAAATCTTAAAGATCTCAATCTTTTGAATCAATCTTTTCTTGTGCATTTTAACAACCCTCAGAATCTGAAAATTCAATTTTGTCATGTAATTCACACCCCTTTGTGCACATTTGTTCTCACACTCAAATTTCCTCTGTTATATTGTGCAGCCATTTAAATGAAACAGTATTTTAGAGAAGGTTAAATATCTAACATCCCTTTTCTGGCATCTGATTGTTCTGTTTGTGCCCCAGTTCTCGCTCAGGCTTTGACATACGTCACACGCGCTGCCTGATAACTCATTTTCTCTTAGCGTGGCGTAAAGTCAAGGCTTGTCAACTGCTTCAGACTTCAAAGTCAAGAAAACACTTGGTTTTCTCTCTCAGTCACACATATAGAGGATATGCCTAAAATATGCTAAATGCCTCATGCTAATACAGAAGGCATCAGCCGTTTCTTTCTGCGTGAGTCGTGACCTCATGCGCTGACACTTTATACACAGTAACTCTTTCCTGATTCGAGGCAGAATGGGAGCACGTCACCTGTCTGCTCCGATTGTCACCTAACAAAGTTTAGTTTTTTGTTTGCAGACACTTTTCTTAATACAAAACCTGTAATATTACAAGGAGAAATAGTGTTAAATTCAATGTCTTTTACCTCAGCAGAAATAATTCAAGATTATGAAAACTTGGATATTGAATCCATTATATTATCAAAACTAGTTGGAAATCTCAACAAAAACCCATGTTATGTCACACACGTCCAATTATCTGAGCTTCATGCATAGTTATTTGAATATGTTACAACAAGTGAAACTCTATATAGTTGAGCTTAGGCAAGGTTCCTGCGCTGCTGCGTGTGATAAAACAGTCCTGTCACATAACGCTCTTATCAGTGCGCTGGCACATGCAGGAAGTCAAGCAGCTGAGAGACACACTGGAACAATGAAACATCCAGTGCTGATTCATCTGATGCTGCCTTCACTTCCTGTCAGGGCACAGCTGTTATTGAGGATCTTTCAGGGCGAGACAGATGAGTTTGTCAAGAACTTTGCTTATTAAAGTCTTTTATTATCTTACCAAACACTTTCCCAAAATAGGCCCTGAAAGTCATTTCCCCTCCTTCAACAAATGGTCAATGAATAGAGGCATTTAAGCAGAAAGCTTGAACTGTCAGTCATATAAACAATCAGTTATGTTTCGTCCATGATGTAGAAACAGTCCATAATGTGTCACTTCTTTCAGTTTCTAGCAGGGTTATTATCGTTAAGAAAAAATAAAACTAAAACCATAAAAAAAACATTTTCATTTTCATGAACATTAACTGAAATAAATGAACATTATAAAAACTTCAACTTATTTTATTTCAACTAATTGCCAGGGCAGCACTTCACATGTTTGTTTAGTTTACGTACAAAAAAAAAAAAAAATTAAATGACAAAACACATAAAATAACAAACATTTACTAAAATGAAAACTGAAAATCAAAAAATAAAAAGTAATAAAAATTAACAAAATTATCAAAAACTATAGCAGCATATCAAACGGTATATCACAGTATATCTACATTTTAAGTGAATTTCATCATGCTGTAACATCAAATGTAAATATCAGTTCCGTATTTTTGTTAAAATGGTTAAGTAATCGAGAAGGTCAAGTTGTACTACAGACCAAAAATCATTTTATGGGGGGGATGTAGACTTTTAATTTAAAAAAATTAGCTGATTTTTATGTTAGGTTAATATTTTGTTCATAGCTTTTCAAGCTTGTCTAAAAGGTCTGAGCTCATCTCAAAGCAGGCAACACCCTTTTGCAACTTCCCTCCTGTGACCAGAACTTTAATGCAACTTCTGTGCAGTTCGCAGTCATCTGAGTGACATCACAGCAGAAGCTGCTTGTGTTTGCATCAGTGCATTTCTATGGCTGCGAGGTGTCGTCCGAACATGTCGTGTCAAATGAGCACCTCCCATATGTGCAAAGCCATTTCTCTTGTCATTGTGTAATTAACATTAAGGAAATGTGGTTTAACAGCTTTTATTGTTTACGGCCATTATTGTGATCGCTTAAGGTTCACTCCTTCCAGGATTTGATTCAGCAACTTTCTGTTTACCAGCCCTTTAACCACTAATATTTTACGCCCTAAAATTCCTATTTTACACACTGATTGCAGTTATTCATACTTGTAGTTTAATGGTTAGTAAAAACCATACCATGTCAAATTGTAGATTGTTTGCATGTAATTGTTAAAAACTATGCTGTGATTCAGAAATGTGGTCATGCGGCATATTAAAAGTCTGGTGATGAAATATTTACAGAATATTAAATAGGCCTATATTGTTGGCAATACAAAATGTTTTACATGCGTTAAAGTTATTTAGTTAATATATAGGTGAATTTATGTTGGTGCAAATAAACCATTAGCCACTAGTTTTTTTTATGTTCATTTAATGCAAAGCAGACTTGATGGATGTACTACTGTAGGTCTTTTTTATTCTTGCTTCACCTTTGTTTGGCAACATTAACGGTCTATATTGTGATTATGAGGGGAAAAAAAGCTTTTTAAGCCATTTCAGAGAAAATAAATATTACAGACAGAAATTAGTTGCTTTTAATTGTACTGTTTATCCCAACTAGCTAGTTTGTTATTCTCTGACGTAAATATGTGCTGCGTAATGGTGCTTAATGTTATTGAGGCATAGGCGGGCGGCAGTGATCATTCACTAATAATCCCAGAGTGTGTTGCTATATTTAGCTTCAGACTCATCGCAGTATTATTTAGCAGATAGCCACAAAGTCATTTCAACACACGGCTATCATGTGATTTTCTCCGTAGTGTTAGAATTGCATTACTCACTGTGTCCAGTGCACTTACTGTCGTCATAAACACTAAAGTAGCAGCTGCTGTTAAAGAGGCTGGTTGAGAAACAAGATGGTTAATGGTTACTGTATTGAGAAGTTCGGAGATGTCAAGCTTCACCAGTTCCCTGTTGACTTTTCTAAGGTTTTAGTGAATTTAAATTTTTTTCCTGACCCTATTCTGCCAGTGTGTGTGTTTTCTACCCTGAGTGTCAGTTTTGTGGCATTCTCAAAATTGCTTTTCTAAGCCACCCACTCCATTCTCGCAGCCATACGCTATACTGCAAACATAAGTTTCCATGAAACGAGTCCTGCGTGCAGTTACCGCACCCTTGTGTCCTCATCTTATTCCTCTCTGTTTTTCATGGATCAAAGTTTGTTGTTCCTTGCAGGCATGTTAGCTCGCCAGCCTAGACATTCATTTCCTACAACATTTAGCCTGGAAAACAACATGATACATCTCTCTTTGTAGCTAAGAAACAGCTTGTTCAAGGGTGTAAGTTGTATTTTGGACTTTTTAGATTGATAGACCTATTTTATTGATGTCTGAAGGGAAAATTATGGTTTTTAATGTCTAAAAACACATTAATTTGAGACTTTCTACACAGTAGGTGTTTGTTTTAGACCCTAAAGTCTTTGTTATCCACTAGTGTCCTTGAGTTATGACAACACAGTGTCTCATTGAACCTTAAAGGGTTAGTTCACCCAAAAATGAAAATTAGGCTGCATTTTACTCACCCCCGAGGCATCCTAGGTGTATATGACTTTCTTCTTTCAGACGAATCCAGTCAGAGTTATATTAAAAATGGTCTTTGATCTTTCAAGCTCTATCATTTCACTCAGCGGGTGTTGCATTGCTTCAGTCCAAAAGACGTGAAATAAAAAGCTCCCTTCCAAAAAAAAAAGTGTCTCACACAGCTCCAGGGGGTGAACAAAGGCCTCCTGTAGTGAATCGATGTGTTTTTGTAAGAAAAATATCCATATTCAAAACGTAATAATCACTTGAATCTAGCTTGCGCTCACACTGTTGTAAACGAAGCAGTTCCGGGGGACTGACGTATGAGTTCGACTTTGCACATGCGCTGCTCAGAAGTGATGCACGCGGAAACGCAGGGGAGAGATCAAAACAAAACAACGGTCACTAATTAGAAGTACAAAACGAAGATTTGTAAAGAAGAATGTCGGAGGATTTCGATATAAGCCAAGAGGAGACTGATTTTCCTTTGCTAAAGTAAGGAAACTTTGCTTCTTTTGATCCTGTAAACAAACGTTAGTTTTCACGAGACTCACCGGCGCATGCGCAACGCTGACCTCATACGCCATCCGCCCGGAACTGCTTAGTTTACAACAGTGAGCACAAGCTAGATTAAAGTGATTACTACGTTTTGAATATGGATATTTTTCTTACAAAAACGCATCGATTCGCTACAGGAGGCCTTTGTTCACCCCCTGGAGCTGTGTGAGACACTTTTTTTTATGGAAGGGAGCTTTTTATTTCACGTCTTTTGGACTGAAGGAATGCAACACCCTTTGAGTGCCATGAAACAGCTTGAAAGATCAAAGACAATTTTTAATATAACTCCGACTGCATTCGTCTGAAAGAAGAAAGTCATATACACCTAGGATGCCTCGGGGGTGAGTAAAACGCAGCCTAATTTTCATTTTTGGGTGAACTAACCCTTTAATGTGCTGTTCTGGTTTATAGCCGTTGAGGAATGTCAACAATCACGTGAAACTATTTACTCGGACTTTGTGATCCCATAGCTTTGACTGCGCAACAATCTTGTCATTTTTGCAGTTCTGAGCAATTTTGTAAAGTGTAGCTAAGTGACACAACATAATCTTATATCTTCCATCTCATGTCTTGTTTCTAGCTTTCTTTTCTTTGATAAGGGAGGTGCTTTGGGAAATGAAAAAAATGCTTGAAATGAAACATCCTGTGCTATTTGTGTTCATACAGATGGTTCAAATTGATGGGCAAGACGGGGAAGGCTGATAAAGACAGGGGTGAGGTGCTCCTAGACGTTCAGTTCATGAAGAACAACATGACGGCCAGCATGTACGACCTCTCTGGGCAGGACAAGTCACGCTCACGGCTTGGCAAGATCAAGGATAAGCTGAAAGGGAAAAAGAAAAATGGGATGTCGGATTCTGCTTCCGCCATTGTGCCTTCAGTTGGCCAGGTACTGACTGACAGTGAGGGAGAAGAAGAACCTGACGCCACACCCGGAGCCAAAAAGAAGAATAAACTCAAGTCCCTCTTCGCACCCAAGCCGGGTTTGCACCGTAACATTTCCCAGTCCATGTCCACACTCGCCACCCTGCCTGAAAAAGACTCGCCCATCAGTCTGAGCAGATCGTCTGGCCTAAACATAGAGTCTCCTGAAGGTACATGCAAAACTATTTGTTGTTGTAATATTTTCAATATTAGGGATGGATGATATGTCCGCTACCATATTATGTTCCTGCAGGTGCTAGCAACACCAAAGTCCTAGGTTTGATTACCAGGGAAATCATGAACTAATAAATATATGCAAGTCCCTTGCATTTGCCAAATGCAATGCAAATACTGATATCTTCTGATATTAATTATACTGGTTTAGTCTGATTTGGCTAAGGTTGAAATCATATTTATTTATTTATTCACATATTTATTTATTTAAAAATTAAAACAGTCAAATTTTGCCCATGACATTAGAGATTATAAACATATATATATAATATCTCCATACTAAACACGGATGTTAAGTTAGTGTTCGATGATGACGAAGGTAGTCTAAATGTAAAAATATGGAAAATGAGCATTATAAATTGACCGATAAATTACCAAAAAATGACTCAAATCTCCAGTATAATAAATACAGATAATTGCTGTAGTACCGATATATTGTCCACCCCTACAAAATTAAAACATAACTAAAAAACATAATTAGCAGAAGTTAGGGTCTGCTAAAATTGATAAATTGATGCAAACTTTCAATATTATTGTGATTTTCCTTTTTTTTTGCAAGTCCCTTGCATTTGCCAAATGCAATGCAAATACTGATATCTTCTGATATTAATTATACTGGTTTAGTCTGATTTGGCTAAGGTTGAAATCATATTTATTTATTTATTCACATATTTATTTATTTAAAAATTAAAACAGTCAAATTTTGCCCATGACATTAGAGATTATAAACAGTAAATCTAAATCTAAATAAAGCCGTAAACAGCAAATTATTACAGTAAAGTAAAACAGAAGTTCAAATTTCTGAAGCACAAGCGGACCGGAAGCTCTGACAGCAAGGTTTCCCAGGGTACTGGGTCTCTTGGACTGGGCATGGTGCAGAGCAACATGTGCATCAACGGCAGTCACGTCTACACAGAAGAGCCAGAGACCAGAGGATCCAGGGCCGGTTCCACCTTTAGCCTGAACAGCTCCGGCCACGGATCCATGGAGGACCTGCGCAGAGGTCATGACAGGAAAACCTCCAGCACCTCAATGGACTCCTCGGACCAAACTCAAGACAATGCAGTGGAAGAGATGCGCAGAAGACAAGAGGAACAGAGGAAACATGAAGAGGAAGTCAGGAAAAGACTAGAGGAGGAAAGAAGACAGGCTGAAGAGGAGGAGAGGAAACAGCTTGAGAGAGAACAGGAAGAGGAGAGGAAACGCTTGGAAAGAGAGGAAGAGAAGAGAAAGCTACAGAAACTGGAAGAGGAGAGGAAAAGGATTGAGAGAGAGGAAGAAAGAAAGAGGATAGAGAAGGAAGAAGAACGAAAACGGATTGAAAGAGAGGAGGAAAGAAAAAGGATAGAGAGAGAAGAGGAGAGGAAACTGCTTGAGAGGGAGGAGGAAAGAAAGAGGATAGAGATAGAAGAGGAAAGGAATTGGATGGAGAGAGAGGAAGAGAAAAGGAAGCTTGAGAAACAGGAAGAAGAAAGAAGAATTGAGGAAGAGGAAAGAGAAAGAAAAAGGATTAAACAGGAGGAAATTATCAGAATAAAGAAGGAACAGGAACGAGTTAGACAGGAAGAGGAAAGAAGGAAAGCTGAGGAGGAGAGGATCAAAGAGGAGAAAAGGAAGAGAATGGAGGAAGAGGAAAAGGCTAGGAAGGAAGAAGATAAACGGAGGAGAATTGAGGAAGAGAAGAGAACGAGACTTGAGAATGAAAAGTTGCAGAAAGAAGAAGAGACAAGAAAGTTGGAGATGGACAGAAGACGTGCTGAAGAAGATGAGAGACTACTGAAGGAAAAGGAAAAGATGGAAGCAGAGGAGAAGAGGAAAAGGAAAGAGGAAGAAGAGAGAAGACTGTCTGAGGAGATGGAAAGAAAAGAGCAAGAAAGAGTGCGACAGGAAAAAGAGAAGTTGGAGCTTGCGAACAAGAGAATAGAAGAAAGGATGAGAGAGGAGCAGGTGAGAAGAAAGGCTGAGGAAGAGGAGGAGAAGAGGAAGCTGAAAGAGAAAGCAGACGAGGAGAGAATCAGGCAAGAGAAAGAAGAAATGGAAAGACAGAAGAAAGAGAAAGAACAGCGGCCCGAGGTGAAACCCAGGAGTGCTCGACTGAATACGAGTAAAAAAGCATCTGACGAGATTAACTCGGACCACATCCTATTCACCAATCCCTTTGAAGACCCCCTCTTATTCGATGAGAGCTCCACCAATCCCTTCGAGCAGCCCAACGTTTCTCAACCTGAAGGCCTCAGTCGGTCCACCAAAGTCTCTGCAGTCAAGCCAAGGTCAGTGTCTTACCTGAAAGCGCGGAAGTTTGTTTTTAAATTACATCCATTTGGCCTTATTTATGAAACCCAAACAAATTTTTATGTAAATTGTTAGTGAAACCAGCTTTTGCCTAAGAATAAAAATCGGTATGTGTTACATGATGAATTAGGCCCAAAAACACAACATTGCAACTTAATAATTTATCTGTTCTCAATGAAAGCAAAATACTGTGTGAGGTGTTAAAATCAGCCACTCAGAACATCTTTGATGTTTAATATACATCTATGAGGGTCACATTTTGGACCAATGGAATGTCACTGTGGGCGGGGACAATTTTCATGAAAAGTTCTATTTATAATGTAAACAAGCAACCGTGACCAGTCAGTTGAATGCATTTAGCTTCTGTTTACTAATCAGAACCAAAAGGAAGCACTCCTTTTTGATGAAGTTTGTGTTTTGACTGACTCTAACAACTCTTTGCAACTCTAAGAACTCTCAACGTTCTTCAGAACTCATACTTTTATCGTTTCACAGAGCTGTTTCAAATCATTCTCCAAACGTCTGCTTTTTTACTAATTCTGCTGGAAGGCAAATTCATGACCCATGATCACAGCTTGAATATTAAAGGCATGGACGTGTCTCTCGGTGTTTCTGTAGTATGCTTAGACTAACTTGATTTCAGTGTGGTAGGGCCCATAACACCACGCTATCGTGGTTAACGCCGTCATGTAAGAGCATATGGCACTATTACTAAATATGCAGTAGTCTGTGTGTGTGTGTGTGTGTGTGTGTGTG